>NW_016807233.1:3196849-3205876 GCF_001698545.2 Rhinopithecus bieti
GGCGGCGGAGGGGGCGCGGCGGGGGCGGGGGGCGCCCTGCACCCGCACCACGCCGCCGGCGGCCTGCACTTCGACGACCGCTTCTCCGACGAGCAGCTGGTGACCATGTCCGTGCGCGAGCTGAACCGGCAGCTGCGCGGGGTCAGCAAGGAGGAGGTGATCCGGCTGAAGCAGAAGAGGCGGACCCTGAAAAACCGCGGCTATGCCCAGTCCTGCCGCTTCAAGAGGGTGCAGCAGAGACACGTCCTGGAGTCGGAGAAGAACCAGCTGCTGCAGCAAGTCGACCACCTCAAGCAGGAGATCTCCAGGCTGGTGCGCGAGAGGGACGCGTACAAGGAGAAATACGAGAAGTTGGTGAGCAGCGGCTTCCGAGAAAACGGCTCGAGCAGCGACAACCCGTCCTCTCCCGAGTTTTTCATGTGAGTCTGACACGCGATCCCAGCTAGCCACCCTGATAAGTGCTCCGCGGGGGTCCGACTCGGGTGTGGGCTTGCTAGTTCCAGAGCCATGCTCGCCACCACCTCACCCCACCCCACCGAGTTTGGCCCCTTGGCCCCTACAGACACACAAACACGCATGCACACACCAAACACACACACACACACCCCACACCCTGCTTGAGTTTGTGGTGGTGGTGGCTGTTTTAAACTGGGGAGGGAATGGGTGTCTGGCTCATGGATTGCCAATCTGAAATTCTCCATAACTTGCTAGTTTTTTTTTTTTACACCCCCCCCAACCCCCGGACTTGCACAATGTTCAAAGATCTCAGCAGAGTTCTTCATGTGAAACGTTGCTCACCTTTGAAGCCTGCATCATTCACATATTTTTTTTTCCTTCTTCCCCTTCAGTTCATGAACTGGTGTTCATTTTCTGTGTGTGTGTGTGTGTTTTATTTTGTTTGGTTTTTTTTTTTTTATTTTACTTTTGGAGCTTGCTGTGTTGCCCACCTTTTTTCCAACCTCCACCCTCACTCCCTCTCAAACCATCTCTTCCGAGATGAAAGAAAAAAAAAAGCAAAGTTTTTTTTTTCTTCTCCTGAGTTCTTCATGTGAGATTGAGCTTGCAAAGGAAAAAAAAATGTGAAATGTTATAGACTTGCAGCGTGCCGAGTTCCATCGGGTTTTATTTTTAGCATTGTTATGCTAAAATAGAGAAAAAAAATCCTCATGAACCTTCCACAATCAAGCCTGCATCAACCTTCTGGGTGTGACTTGTGAGTTTTGGCCTTGTGATGCCAAATCTGAGAGTTTAGTCTGCCATTAAAAAAACTCATTCTCATCTCATGCATTATTATGCTTGCTACTTTGTCTTAGCAACAATGAACTATTTCTGTTTCAAAGACTTTATGGAAAAGAGACATTATATTAATAAAAAAAAAAAGCCTGCATGCTGGACATGTATGGTATAATTATTTTTTCCTTTTTTTTCTTTTTGGCTTGGAAATGGACGTTCGAAGACTTATAGCATGGCATTCATACTTTTGTTTTATTGCCTCATGACTTTTTTGAGTTCAGAACAAAAAAGTGCAACCGTAGAGCCTTCTTCCCATGAAATTTTGCATCTGCTCCAAAACTGCTTTGAGTTACTCAGAACTTCAACCTCCCAATGCACTGAAGGCATTCCTTGTGAAAGATACCAGAATGGGTTACAAATTTAACCCGGCAAACATTGAAGAACTCTTAATGTTTTCTTTTTAATAAGAATGACACCCCATTTTGGGGACTAAAATTGTGCTATTGCCGAAAAGCAGTCTAAAGTTTATTTTTTAAAAAGAGAAATCTGCCCCATTATTTTGGTTTGTTTTATTTTATTTTATATTTTTTGGCTTTTGGTCATTGTCAAATGTGGAATGCTATGGGTTTCTAGTATATAATTTAATTCTAGTTTTTATAATCTGTTAGCCCAGTTAAAATGTATGCTACAGATAAAGGAATGTTATAGATAAATTTGAAAGAGTTAGGTCTGTTTAGCTGTAGATTTTTTAAAAGATTGATGCACTAAATTGTTTACTGTTGTGATGTTAAGGGGGGTAGAGTTTGCAAGGGGACTGTTTAAAAAAAGTAGCTTATACAGCATGTGCTTGCAACTTAAATATAAGTTGGGTATGTGTAGTCTTTGCTATACCACTGACTGTATTGAAAACCAAAGTATTAAAAGGGGAAACGCCCCTGTTTATATCTGTAGGGGTATTTTACATTCAGAAATGTATGTTGTTTTTTTTTTTTTCAAAATTAAAGTATTTGGGACTGAATTGCACTAAGATATAACCTGCAAGCATATAATACAAAAAAAAAATTGCAAAACTGTTTAGAACGCTAATAAAATTTATGCAGTTATAAAAATGGCATTACTGCACAGTTTTAAGATGATGCAGATTTTTTTACAGTTGTATTGTGGTGCAGAACTGGATTTTCTGTAACTTAAAAAAAAATCCACAGTTTTAAAGGCAATAATCAGTAAATGTTATTTTCAGGGACTGACATCCTGTCTTTAAAAAGAAATGAAAAGTAAATCTTACCACAATAAATATAAAAAAATCTTGTCAGTTACTTTTCTTTTACATATTTTGCTGTGCAAAATTGTTTTATATCTTGAGTTACTAACTAACCACGCGTGATGTTCCTATGTGCTTTTCTTTCATTTTCAATTCTGGTTATATCAAGAAAAAGAATAATCTACAATAATAAACGGCATTTTTTTTTGATTCTGTACTCAGTTTCTTAGTGTACAGTTTAACTGGGCCCAACAACCTCGTTAAAAGTGTAAAATGCATCCTTTTCTCCAGTGGAAGGATTCATGGAGGAATAGGGAGGCAGTAATTCAGGGTGAAATTATAGGCTGTTTTTTGAGGTGAGGAGGCTGGCCCCATATATTGATTAGCAATATTTAATATAGATGTAAATTATGACCTCATTTTTTTTCTCCCCAAAGTTTTCAGTTTTCAAATGAGTTGAGCCTTAATTGCCCTTGGTGGGAAAACAAAACAAAACAAAAAACAGTGGAACTAGGCTTCCTGAACATGGCCCTACGCTTCTGATCAGAAGCAAGCCCATCCAAAGACAGAGGAACCGGACAAATATGGCACCTCAGAAGTGGCTTGGGCACATAGGCATTTAATGGTAAAGAGAAACAGCGCTTGCCTTTTCACTAAAGTTGATTATTTTTCCTCCTTCTCTTACACACCGTGATTTTCTTGTTAGCAAGGCCGGACAAGATTTAACATAAACACTTTACACAAATCAAAGTTGTTTGTTTTGTTTTGCTTTTCTCTTTAACATTGAAGGTCATTTGTCTTAAATAGGAAAAAGAAAATCTACTCCTTACTTCCATAGTTCCAAGTACGTATCTGGTTTAAACTGTGTTACCAAATCATATTTCGCCATGAATATTCAGTGGAGAACTTCTCTACTTAGATGAGCTAGTAATGATTTCAGATCATGCTATCCCCAGAAATAAAAGCAGAAAATAATACCTGCGTGGAATATAGGCTGGGTTTTCATTTATTGGTATTTACCCCAAAAAAGGCTGTGTATGGGAACTGACTTAAAGATCACTTGGAAAGACTCAAAACTACCTTCACTAGCAGGACTCCTAAGCATTGACCTATTTTTAAATGACACAAATTCATGAAACTAATGTTACAAATTCATGCAGTTTGCACTCTTAGTCAACTTCCCCTAGCACACTAATAGAATGTTAGACAAAGCCAGCACTGTTTTGAAAATAGAGCCAAACACGATGGCTTTTGTTTTGTTTTTTGCAGTTCTTAAAAAAAGATAATATTGCAAGTCTGACTGAAAGACTTATTTTGAAGAAAACAGGTTGTGTTTGGTGCTGCTAAGTTCTGGCCAGTTTATCATCTGGCCTTCCTGCCTATTTTTCACAGAACATGAAGACAGTGTATAACCTCGACATTTTGACCTTCTTTTATGTGCTAGTTTAGATAGGCTCCTGAATCCACACTTAATTTTGCTTATCAAAAGTCTTACTAGTAAACCTTCCCTCATGAGCTTCAAGTCAGTGTTCTTGACTCCAGATATTTCTTTCCTTTTTTTTCCCCCCCAATCACAACTAAGAGATACACAAACTCTGAAGAAGCAGAAATGGAGAGAACGCTTTTATAAAAATCTCAGCATCTGATGAAAGATTTTAGGCAAACACATTCTCAAAATAAGAGTGATATTCTGGATGTAGTTATTGCAGTTGCCTTATGACGAATGAGGCCTGGATTGGGAGAAAAATACAGTTGCGTAGAATTAAGCATTTTGGTAGGAATTTACAAGGCGGTTGAATATAATAAACCTTAGAAAAGCAAGTGCAGAGGTGCTGGCAAAAATGAGGTTTGAGCGGCTGGCTGTAAGAGAAGGTTAACTCCTAGTAAAAGGCATTTTTGGAAATAACAATTACTGAAAACTTTGAAGTATATAGTGGGAGTGGCACACAAATACATTTTTTTTGGTTGTTTTTTTGTTTTGTTTTTTGTTTTTTTACAAAGAACTCCTAAATCCCGAATAAGTGCTGTTCATTACAAATAAGTCTCTAAATTTAAAAAAAAAAATCATATGAGGAAATCTAGCTTTCCCCTTTATGCTGCGTTTGAGTCTTTGTCTAAATAGTGTTAAAATTCCTTTCATTCCAATTACAGAACTGAGCCCACTCGCAAGTTGGAGCCATCAGTGGGATACGCCACATTTTGGAAGCCCCAGCATCGTGTACTTACCAGTGTGTTCACAAAATGAAATTTGTGTGAGAGCTGTACATTAAAAAAAAAAAAAAAAATCATTATTATTTGCAGTCATGGAGAACCACCTACCCCTGACTTCTGTTTAGTCTCCTTTTTAAATAAAAATTACTGTGTTAGAGAAGAAGGCTATTAAATGTATAACTTCCATAGTAATTAACTATGCCTCTTGTCTGGGGGTTTCATAGAGACCCGTAGAAAAGCACACTCCTGCTTTTCGATTTATGGTGTGTGCAAGAGAACAGGTGCGATGGTTTCAACCTGCCATACTAGTTTTAAAAATTCACTGAAATTACAAAGATACATATATATGCATATATATAATGGAAAGCTTCCCAGAATGCAACAATTAGCATTTTAAAAGCATATATATGCATGCACATTCTAAATAGTACTTTTTCATGCTTCATTGTTTCTCTGGCAGATAATTTTACTAAGAAAAATTTATATTCAACTCCTCTTCCCTAAACAAATGCATGGGCAGAGGCTCCAGTGGAGCCGAGCCCCCTGGTTTTCTCGTAGGCCCTAGACAGGGTTGCACTTATCAGTGATGTCAAACCTGCTCATTTGTCAGACATAGCTGTAAATGAAAACAATGTGTGGCAAAATACAAAGTTAAGTACACACCCTCTGTGTGATTTTTTTGCTCCCTTTCCTTTTTTGCTCACAAACTCTCAAAAAAAAAAAAAAAAAAAAAATCACCTCCTTTAAATTTCCCTGGCTTCTTGCACATTTCCCTTTTCAAAAACCATGTAATAATTTTTTACAATGTATCTGACACATTAATATATTGACATCGAATAGGCAAGGGGTTCTACTTTTGCCTAGCAGATAAATCTGCTATGGAGACATCATTTCCTCTCTGTTTCAAAGCCATAACTACCTGGGCGCCTTTCAACACAGACCCCTCCGATGGGAAATGGTGTTTATTACTGAATGCAGGATGCTCATGCTCCGATCTTTTCTCCCTTGTGCCTTTACCCCAGTCACTTTTACTTAGCAACACCAATTCTAGATACTTCTGTTCTGAAGTAGAACCTCCCCCTTGCCACACCACCAGTTTTCCTGCTAAAAGCAGTGGACAGAAGGCAAATCATGGTCACCCTCACAAACATGGCACACAGCTGTCTCGGTAGCTGCATTCCCAGCATGTCCTGGTCTAAATATCTAGAGTTGCCTATGACACGTTCAAAGGTTCCCAAGCACAGTACATTGGGAGTCTTTTGCTGTTGTGGCCATTGTTTTTGTTTAGGCCAACTTACTTCCGTATTCACATACTCTTGGCTTTATGAAATACACTCCTTCAGTCTACTAAGCCAATCAATATATTTAAAAGTCTGATTGCCACATGAGTCTCTCTCTCTCTCTCTGTATCTCTCTCTGTTTCTCTCTCTCTCTCTCTTTGTTTTTTTCTGTTTTGCCTGCCAGTAAAGACTGAGATAGGTTGGAAGACTAAAATACATGAGTACATGAGTGACAACCTTCAGCCATCTGATTTCCATGCCAGTGTAACACACAACCAAGCTCTTCTTAGTGCTGCTAATATAAACATTCACTAAGAGGGGATAGGAAGTGAGATTTACCAGCTTCACGTTGCTGATTTGCAAGGTTCCCCACTACGATTCTCTGTCATTTGATTTTTCAAAAATAATTTTGTCCCTCTCTTTGAAGAAATGTCTTAGTTCTTTTGTTGTGGTTTTTTTTTAGAGAAGTTTTATCAGCAGTGATAGGCTCCAATTTTTATCTCCTCTGATTATTTGTCAGGATGCTGAATGAATAATTTGGGGCCTGTGCCTTCCTTGTTGTTTTGAGGAAAATAAGAGAAACTTGGAAGTTGGTTTCACTCTTAGCCCACCCTAAATCTAAAAGAAGATACCCCAAGTTCAGGCAGGCCATACAGTAGTGATAAAGGAGGTGGTCCAGGTCCAGCCACCTCAATCAGGATTTGTTTTGAAGCATTTGCTTAAAAGCAGAGCAAGAGCCTTAACCTACCTTCCCATAACACTGCTTTTCTTGCTTTTGATACAAATCTTCAAAATTCAAACATCAAACAGCCCCAGAAAAGGGGAATTCTCTCCAGGCATTGCTCCGCCCCAGCTCCTGAACAAACCCAGCTCTGTCTAGCATTTTTTCCCCTAGCGGGGGTAGGGGACAGGGTGAGAGAATTTCAGTCTCCCAGGCTGTCTCATGATTGTTGGGGCATAAAGAAACACAGTCCTGCCACAAATTTGGAGCATCTTTACCCTTTAGAGAGGAACAAAACAAAACTAAACAAATCAAATTGCTTTGCATGAAGGTATAGCAAATAAAATCTCGGGCTCCCTGTCCCCTGCACCATTTGTAGGAGGTGAGAAATGAGGGAAACAAGAGAAAGGAGAACTTTAAAAGCAGGAGGCCCAGGAATAATCCCTGTTACCAGTGTGAATTTCACTTGCTCCGTGGCTAAAGTCAGACCTAGTGTGCATGTATGCCAGAAGTAAACTAGGCTCGGCTGTCCATTTCTTTTAAAATATGTTCACATGTTTCCTTTCTGAAAACAATCTTGGGGACCAAACCCCAATGGAGAGATTTGAGGAAATCGTTAATGTCTTAACATTTGAGTATTTATCAATCTATCAGTCTGTGCTTTGATGATGGTGACATTTTGGACCAGCCAGACATATTGTGCCAATATTTAAACGGTCACTGCAATAGTTTTATGACATCATGACAGTATTTGATTGTTTAAATTTGAAGGCGCTCTGTGTGTTTTCCATAAGTATGCCCAAACGAAAAAGCCTGAGATGGGAAGAGCAAACCGACAACACACAGAAATAAGATCTTTATATGAATTTTCATCAGAGTCGTAGTTTTAAGAAACTCACAAAACACATTTTCCACGACTATGACTGGAATGCACAGTTCCTTACACAAATCATAGCATTTACTGAGCACCTCTTCTCTTGTTCAACGCAATTAATTTTCTTTTCCTTCATTTTTATGAAATAACAGTTTTCCCAACAATTAGAACTGTGGATTGCAAAATCACATTCTTCCCTTCTACAGAGATGCACCTTAGACAGATCTTCAGTGACAATTAGAAGGAGCACTAATGCAAGAGAGGAGGATGAAGGAGTCGTGTCTGCTGAGCTTTGGGAAAAAGAGTGAAAAGAGAGGAAATAGTTTTCTGTATTTTCCCCTGCACTCCTCGACCTGCCCCTCACCCCCCAACCCAGGCCTTGGTGTGAGCTGCAAACCGGTGATTCGCATTCTGAATTTCTCTATTCTAAATATTCTGATTACCAGCCTTGACTGTTTCCAAGTGAAAATTCCAAAGAGCCATTTTTTCCTTGTGGTTGGTGCTTTCCATTAGGGAACAGGAGAAGTGATGAAACCTTATAGAACTGGGTGGGATGGAGTGAAAATCACTCTCCTTCCAGAATCCCCAACCAGGATAGGTGTAAAGGGAACACTGGCCTGAAAAATTAGGTCAGGAGTTCAGAGTCCCTTTTTGCAACCAATAGTTGTCCTGGTTCTCTGTATGACCTCAACCACTTCTTGAGGCCTGTAGAAGTGGGTTTCTGACTTTGTTGGAGGGATTCTGCAGAAGGAAAGCAGGTGGAGGATCCCAGGACAATAGGCAACCCCAAACTAGGCCCAGAGAGCACAGGAGAGGAAGGGACCTGCATGCAGAGGCTGGGAAAGTATGGCCCGGACTAACAGGCCAACCTTGGCTTATGACCTCCAGTCACCAGGGGTCAGCTCCGGGTCATTCTCAGAGTCCCCCCAAAACCTTCCACCAAGAAGGATCTGTTTGCAGTGTGACTGACAGCCACTGACAGGTTGTGAGCTCTCCACAGAGTGCTAGAAACAACAGTGAGGTCCTTAGCACCAGGGTCTGCACCCTTGCCACCTGACTCCTGTCCAATCTCACAGTCCTTTCCATCTTCCATCATTTCTGACACCTTTTCCTCCCATGCCTGGTCATCCAGGGCCATGAAAGAGCCTCAGAAGGCACTGTCCTCAGGCCAACAAGTGGAGGAAGGTGAGGTCTGGGACCCAATAAGTCACCTCCGCCCCTGTTTAAGTGTAGACACAGACAGGGATGGGGAGAAGGTCCGTCCGGGGAGCAGCACTGGAAGCTCAGCTGCAGTCTTCAAAGATGGCCAGAGCTTTTGGTGCAATGGTCTTGAAGCCTGGAATGAAGGAGATGAGGCAGAGAGGATGCTGAGTTTGTCGCCTCTCCCAGTTTCTAAGAACAACACTCCCTCCATGCCCCTCCATCATCACCCGCCCCCCGCCCCCCG
>NW_016807233.1:3208099-3233172 GCF_001698545.2 Rhinopithecus bieti
CCCCCGCCCCGCACCCTTCATCCCCCGCGGGCCCCAGACAGGAACACCGCATTCCAGTCCTTTATGCATGGGTTCTACGGGGCCCAGTGGCTCTGGGCATCACTGCCCGAGCCTGGTGGCTGCAGCTGCGTGGGGCTGGGTGTGCTCCCCACCCTCTGGGGTCCCCCGAGCGGTGTACAGCAGGTGCGCAGGGACTGGAACCCAGAGAGAGGGGGTGGGTCCCGAAGATTGCCTGAAGCTACCGCGTCCCTCAGTCCTGGGCAGGGCCTGCAGTCCCAGACCCGCGGCAGAGCCCAGGGAGCCAGTGCGCTCAGACGCCAGCAACACAGCGCCCCTCGGAGATGCCCACGACGCCGCCCGACGTCCGGGGGCGCTAGTGATGGCCGCACGCAGCGCGCTCCAGGGCCCCGCGCCCACCCAAGCTCCCGCACCCCTGCAGGAGCTCGGATTGTGTTCAAATTTGGTTTAAAAAGTCAAGAGGACTGCCCTAGCGGAGCGAGCTCCGGAGATACAAAAACTCCCTGGTGCGCCGCTCTCCTGGGTGGGCGCCTGCAGGGAGGGAGTAAGACTCGGTCCCCGCAAGGCTCCGCCCTTCACCTTGAGATCCCCTCACTCCACCCGATAGCAGCCCCAGGAACCCTCTGTAAATAAGAACATCGGCTCCAAATCATTTGATTTTTATTCTATTAGTTTTCCGGCCCATTTTCCAGATTTTTTTTTCTTTTCCTTCTTTCTTCCTTTTTTTTTTTTTTTTTTTTCCTGCTTCGGTTAGAGACAAAGAGGGAAAAGAGAAAGGCAAGAGGGAAATCCAGATAGCGTGTTTAAAATCTTTATGGAAATCTCCATACGGTTTGGGGTTGCCGTAGTGTAGTTTGATGCACATTATAAAACAAAGTCAGTCAAGCAAACTTTATGAAGATTGCTCCAATAGCGCCGGGATGAGGGTCCTGCCTGCATTCTTGGATTTCACACAGTTCAAGATACATCTCAGGCATCCAGGAACTGTCTCAAGAGGACAAACTTTTAAAACCACTAATTTCAGAACGGATCTTTTCCATGAGGGGCCTTTATCTTAGAGGGACCCTCGGTTTGTGAGAATACTTAAGTTAGGCAAGTATCATTACAACTTAAAAAAAAAAAAAAAAACTCCTTTTATTCTCTCCCTCTCTCTTAGGGAAGGATTTATATGTAAATTAGTATCTCTATATATAAATAAATATGTTGAAACTAAAACAGATAAACATATTGAAACTAAAACAAAGATGTCAGTATCTGAGATGCTTTTACACTGTCAGCTTTTGTGTAAATCTTGTTTTCATAGAAGACGGAAAACCCTCGGTAATCATTCTAAGATTAAATATGTTAAAACGTGATGTTTGTGTCTTTCCATCTTCAGGCATTCACTCCAATATATTTTTTCATCTGCCTTAAAAAAATTCATTCATTCATTCATTCATTCATTCATTCATTCATTCATTCATTCCTGGAACCCTTTAACACATTAGGGAGGGGGAAAGCTATTATAAGATAAATCTGGCCCCGTGCGGTGGCTCGTGCTTGTAATCCCAGCACTGTGGGAGGCCGAGGCAAGCGGATCACCTGAGGTCAGGAGTTTGAGACCAGCCTGGCCAACCTGGTGAAACCCAGTCTCTACTAAAAATACATCAATCAGCCGGGCGTGGAGGCACGTGCCTGTAACCCCAGCTACTCAGAAGGCTGAGGCAGGAGAATCGCTTGAACCTGGGAGGCGGAGGTTGCAGCGAGCCCAGATTGCGCCACTGCACTCAAGCCTGGGCATAACAGCAAGACTCCATCTCAAAAAAAAGAAAAAGAGAAAAAAGAGATAAATCTACAGTTCCCACTTTATGAAATAAAAATGATTCGAAGGGCAGAGTTCATCGGTCAACTCTGTCCTTTGGTAGGCATGCGCAGAACCTGAGCTGAAACTGCTGTCTTAGGGCCATCTTCCCACGTAAAAGGCAGGTAAGCTCCCTTTGCCCGACTTTCTGTGACTCCCAGCAGTGTGGAGACACATGCTGACAGCCCGCGACACATTTTCAGGTTGCGATCCCCATGTTAATTGACTGCACTGTGCAGGTAATGAGCCCTTTTAAAATCTTCCCTGGAATATCAGTGCACGCTCCTGTGCTATTTAAAGAACTCTTCAATTGTTAGGTAAACAGATCCAAATATAAGAGCTATGTGCTGGTAGACATCTGGCTTAGATTACTTCATCGCGGCCCAGCTCAAAATCTCCTCTCTTACCCCATGTGAGACCTCCTTTTCCCCCACCATCTTTCCCCAGTAACTGGTCTAAAGGAAGGTAATATGAACACAGAAACTGCAATGGCTTTTGGACGCTATTCAGGTGTGCAGACAGAATCTACCTCGCCTCCCTTCTTTTGCTTTGATAACAGGATGGGTTCCCCAGGTGGCCAGAGAGTAGAGGTCATCTTGAAGAAAATGACACCAATGATCTAAAAAGGACATCTACTTTATGAGATTTCAGGCAAGATGCCAAATATCACATTTAATGAGGCCTAGTTTTTTTTTCTTCAAAAATAACGGAGACTATCAATGATATGGCCAGGAAGGCAAAGGGGGCATTTTGCAAAGCCTACGTCCAATTATTGCTTTGTAATAATTTTCTAAAATTGAAAAATGCCTCACAAGTATATGATCTCATGTAAATATTCCTTGCTGAAGCTTAACATATGTTTGCAGTGCCCCAAGGAATTACAAAATATTCTCCCCACAATCTCTTAAGCTTTTAAACTCTGATTCACTTGCGTTTCTAAAAGAATCGTGTTGTTTTAAAGATTTAAAAAAGGTATCCTATAGGGGAAGGGTTTTTTTTTTTTTTTTTTTTTTTTTTTTAAAGGAGATTAGCCATCTGAACTTCAAATGGAGAACAACTGATACTGATACACTTCCAGGTTTTATCACTTCAGTCTGTTTCTTATTTCTTTCCTATTATTTTTTGCATAGAAATTATATATTTGGCAAAAAATAATGTATACTAATACATGAAGGAGAGTAGTTTCTACCTTAAGATTTGAAAAGCATTTCTACACAAAATGTGAATAAATGCATATAATGTATTTGGGGCAGCTTTGACAGATACAAGGGTAAGAATTTATTTATCCGAGTGCTTTGGGCATAGTCTTACCATTTAGATAAAGGGCATTTGAAGGAATTAGAGGGTTACGCTGAATGAAAATGTAAGTAAAGAAAGATTATATGTTCCGTTACAGCAGGCTAGAGAATTCAGCAGGTGCATGAGCATAGCATATTTGTTCACACCAATTGTAAAGTAATCCAAATAAAATGTGGGGATTAAAGAAAATAACTGAATATCCATGTTGGAAAAAGAATTAGATTGACTTACTAGTTTATCGCCATTATTGTACACAGATTTTCTGTGACCATGTTGAATTTTTTAAATTAGATTTTAAATATATTTTGACAGTCTGAACTTGTATAGTGTGACTAACTATAGGAAGAAATGACAGGTCTGCTTTGTTATTAAACTGGTGTCTGGAAAATATTGGACTCTGTACAGTAAATGATAATTATTTTGCCACTTACATTAGTACAGCTAATAGGAATAAGGGTTTTTTGAACCATAGAAAGCTAACTACTTTGAATTACTGTGCTTTGTTATTCACTGTGAAGCAAAAAGATTTTTTTTAAGCAACCTCATTTTCATACCACCGTTCTAAGCACTCCCTGCTACTAATTTAAACAGGGCAGAAGTTAATAAATAAAGAGGCGGTATCTAAGTGGTTCTATTTGTTAAAAGAACATTTGCAGTTAAGGTCAGTGGTGCTGGCAGAATAGGCAGAGCAACAGAGGAGGTTGGGGGAGATGGAAGAGAAGGAACCCTAGCACACACCAGTGGAAGCTGGGCCACTGGTGGTTCTTTGAGGGCTGAGCAGCCTGAGAGCACCTGAGAGAAGCTATCAGAAATGATTCTAATCCTTCCCTGCTCTGAACCCAGAATCTCTTCACTCCCTTTGAACTGAGGACAGCTTCAAAGCTGATCCAGGCTGCCAGACAGTGGGTTATGGCTATCTCAGCCTCCTGGTTGGGGAGCAATATTCAGAGGGAGTGAACTTGTATCGCAGGCCATTCCCTTCCACATCAACTCCTCCTCTGGCTTGGCAGGGTTGAGACCACCACACAAAAGCAAATGGAACAAAATCACTCTTCTTTTGGTGTAACTCTGCCCTTTTGATAGATAGTTAGGCTGTCTGTAGCATACTGTTCTTGAAACATTCTTCGTGGTTATTAATTACCCTTTGTTTATTTTAATATATTTACTAAATCAGGTACCCAAGGGAATCCTCTGCATCAGTGATGTGAAAAAATCCAGTTGCCTGAAGTCAAAGAGGTACATCTTGACTTTTGATTTGCATGTGCTTGAGTTTATTTTTTCTTTTTTTTTTTTTAATGAAGGGAAAAGCAAGGAAGCAAACAAGGAATGCTGCTAACTTTTTAGATGTGAAAAGTTCCTGTTTCAGTAGTTTTAGTACTTGGGTTTCACATGTCATGTAAATGGTGACGCTAGATGCCAAAGAGGAGTGATATGGGAGATAGATGTGAAAACCAGCATGCATTTATTTTTTCTGTATTTATTTCATTACATCCATGTGTTATGTCAAGTTACTAATCCAGTTTGGGTAGATCTCAGATCTTCAGCTTTATCCAACGTGAGTCTATTGACACTCAAAGAGCTACTTCTTGTACTTGAATGTCAAATAATTTGGGTGAATCTGTGAAACTAGTATTCATTGCTCTTAGCCACTTTTGCTGGGGCCTCATAAACATTTCAAATTTACAGTCACTTCTAATTCCGTTCATGCTCACATTTGGACATTTTAGTGTAATTTCAAAGCACAGTATGTCCCCACTTCTGTGTCCAAATGTGACTATGGATCCCCTCCCCACTTCAATACAAGAAAGAAGGGGAAGGAGGAGATGGATGGGAAGCTGAAACCTGATTTTCATCAATCAAAATAATGGAATTGAGCTATTTAAATGGGTTTTCAATGACAAGTGTCCCAGCATGAATTTTATTATGAACCCTCTTCATTTGGAAAGCTAGACCAACATTCTTACACCAATTATTACTTAGTAATAATTACTTAGTATCATAGTTTTTTTATGTATTCTTATCACCTCTTATTGGCTCATGGAACATTTGATTTTTTTTAATTAAAAATTTTGCTTGCTGAGAAATTTGCATGAAATATATTTTTTTGGGTTTTAGTGAAACTGAGGGGGGCAAAAATCACACTTTCAAATTGCTGCTCTTTGCAAAGGAGGTAGGTTAAGGATCCAGTGAATTGAGAGTGTTGGGAAAACATAGCCTCATTTTTTCCCACTTTTTAAAAATAGTATCTGATTACTTACCTCTACACGGTGCTACCATGAGAGTCTTACTTTAAATAACTGGATTGTGAATATTTCGTTGTTTATTTTCTAGTCTTAGATGAAATTAACATTTTCTTTAATAGTTCCCATACATAGATTTAAACTCAGTGTATACCTTTGGGGTTAATTTGTGTGTCTGAGTATATGCATGCAGTTCCGATGCTTTATTCCTTTATTGTCTCTGCCTTTATCATTACAATGTGAGAACCACCTATTAAATATGATGATCTAGGTCCACTGGCAGATTTCGTGACATTGAAACCATCCATTTTGAGCAAAGAGTTAATGAACTTGAAAGGCAAGGTTCACACTGGTCCTTACCCCCTGGTAATATTTCATATAAGGTTACTGGTGGGAAAGAAATCAAATTTCAGCTGTGAACATGATTGACAGGTGAGAGCAAGAAAGACAAAGGCATTTGGTCAGATGGGGACTTTGGGGAGGAGAAGGACAATTCCTTGAAGTTACTCTGTGATATTAGATATTATAAGCTGATATATGAAAAGTTCAATACTTGGTACTCTTGGGGGAGTTACTTAGTTTATTTTCAGAATGTCACTTTGGTTAAGGGATTTCAGTCATGGAAGCCAAAAATGATGAACCGCTAGCTTTTCTGCTCTCTGGCTAATTTCAACCATGTACAGCTTCATGGCTTATTTCTGACAATTTTCTAGGCTAGGATATAAAAACTAAATCCTAAGCTATTTGGGGAGTCATTTAATTACCTTTTATGTATTCTCAGAAGCATTTTAGATTATATTATGGTTCTTGGACATATTACAAAATATTCATCCCAAGTGGTATCTCAAAAAGATTAAAATATCTATTTTAGTAGCATCCCTTGATCCTGACTAACATTTTTCATTAGGGCATGTTACAGCTTAACATACGCAAATCAATCAGCATGCATGCTACGCCAAGATTGTGCCTTCTTAAAATAGGGCTTCTAATATGAAGATTAACATAGACAACAATTGCACACTACTTGTATGCCTTTCAACCGATTTGGCTATTTGATGTAAATTTTTCCATGGTACCATCTTTGCCAGGGAAACACGTGGTGATGATGATGATGTTTTAACCTCCCACTAAGGGTGGCTTTTGAATCTGCCTTTGAGGCTGTCTTCTATCTTGAGTTGTGACAAGGAGACAATACAACTAACCATGGTTTGCACTAAACTGGAAAGTAGGCGTTCAACACATGTTCTTGCATCTTATGCACTGAAAAACCAATCAGAAGGTGGGGACGTACCTTAGCCTGCTCATGTCTATGCTCTGCCCCTTTCAGATGTTCCTGACACTGGCTAAGATCCATCTGGATGCAACCAAGCTTTACAGAGCTGCCTCAGGGCAGGGCAGGTGGGACACTTACGTAGGGGAGAGGCCCATTTGTAGCTTTCCTGTCACCTAAGGGAGAAACTGATGGAACTGGTATAAACAGCATTTCCTGGGCCCTAAATACCCATCCATATTTTTTTCTAGTCTTAAAATCGGTGGATAGAGTGGACATCTTTTATCCTGACTGCACCTAATCCAATGACATGAATTCAAACAGTTGTCAAACGTTTAAGGAAGGCTTTATGATTTTGTGAGCTGGGAAAAAACAAAGCAAAACAAAAACAGTGAAAAGTACTCAGAAATCTTGTTTCTATCTTGCACACCTGTCCTTCTGTGTTGCCCGTAATCATCCAGAAATAAAATGCAAATGTGGTTTTCTGATGCTGAGTGTTGGTGCGGGTGCCTTAGTGCACTGTGTATAGCTACTTCTTTCAAATATAAAAGTAAAGAAGCCATAACCAAATTTCCCTTGCAGAACCCATCAACATATTTTAACAGAAATTGTGAACCACGTGGTCACATACAAAAGACATGTGAAAACCAACACTGTGAGCTCTGATTTCTTGGTGCCTCTATTTGAAAAATCCAGGTGGCTGGTCTTGACCCCATCTTCACTGAAGGCCTCTCAGGGCTTCTAAATACTCGGTTTTAAGAGTAAATCCCCCACCCGCAACAAGGGAAGGAGAATGCTGTCTCGGCTGCAGATTTGGAGCAGAGACCCATCTATCCCAACTTCCACAAGTATGTCTCAAGCTAATTACATCAGTATATCTGTTGGCACTGAGAAAACAAGGCCAATTTCATTTAAAGTGTTTTATTGTTTGGACTCACCCTAATTTTTTTGTTATTGTTGTTTATTTGGATGATACTCCTCCCTAACTACCACAGCACCCCCCTTCCATACAGGCTGGCTAACGTTTTTCTTTCTATGAGCAGTGGCGTACTCCTGAGCCGATTTAATCAATTAATTATAGCAGAGCATGTGCAGCGTAACTAGCCTAATTATGCCATATAAACTTGTATTATTTTCAGTCAACTCCGGGGTACTATTGAAGGAGCCAACTTAAAGAAACATTAAGCATTAAGAAAAAAAAAAAGGAATTTCTGCAGAAGTGCAGCACTCATTACTTAAAACAAAACGATGCTTCTGTAGAGCTTTGATTCCAAAAGCACACATTCAGTCACCTGCCAAAATCTCCGATTTACTGCTGCCGTTCACAGATGCCAATGTTTAAACTCCCTTTACCTGCTGCTTGCTGAGTCTTTTATTTCCCCCATCCAAAAATCACTATAAAGTTGTTGTTTTGTGTCTGCAGTTTTGGCTTCTCCTGACACCTAATGAAGTTATCAGCAATAAATGAGCTAAAGCAGCAGGGTTGAGTTTTGTGGGTTTGTTTTTGGTCTCTATTTTGCACTATTAGGAAAATGGTAGCACAACAGTAAGACAGTGGTAAAAATCAGTACGCCTCTCTTTTCTGTATCTATAGGAAATATAGTCAAGTTATTAGCACTTATAAAATTTCAGATAGGAACTAATACCAGATGGAAGGATATAGTGTCAGGTACTCAGTGGGAAAATCCAACCAGCTGAGAGATTTACAGGTATTGTCAATAGAGACAAGGTGTCCGCCGCGCAGTGACCTCAGGTGTAAGCCTGCGGAATGATATTAACACGTAATTAACAATCCAGGGGCGCATTGTACAACTTAATCATCAGTAGGGTGAGCATGACAGTCCAAAAAGAGAGGCGAAGGGAGATTTTTTTTTTGTTGTTGGTAGGATTTTGTTTTCCCATTTTCCCTCGGCAAGCATCATCTAATAATGTGTTTTTTTTCACATGCAGCTGGTGACGATTTCTTTTTAGTCCTCTCAGTCTATTGAAAAGCACAGTAAGTTCATTTGCTAGCAGGTAGGCAGTGGAGGTGAGAATTGAATTGATCTGAAATGCTCCGAGAAATTGACCCTGAGGTCGCTCTTCCTTTAAATTGGGTTCCACAGACAAAGTTTCTTTTCTTCTTCCCTGGCTCCTGCGTGCTGCCAGCAGCAGAGTTGAGTTGGGGTTTGTAATTATTTAAAGGGATTCTAACGCGAGGGTTGACTCCCCCCTCTGCAAAGTTAATCAAAATAGAGACCTTTTGTTACCGGTGGTAGTTAATTAAAGGGCTGAGTCTATACTGCTGTGGTGTGCCTCTGGCTTGTTTATATTTTAAAAGGAGGTTCATTCCTGATGAACAGGAAATGGGGGAGAAAGCGAACATGAGGGTCTCTTACTGGGCTGAACATTTTGAATAGCAGAATGGAATTTTCTCTTTAACTTTCATTACTTCTTTTCCTCTTCTCTCTCTTTTTAATGGAATGATTAGAATTCTTTAAAAAAAATCTTAATGTACTCACTGTACATTTAATAGTGTTGAAATCAAGCCCTGCATTTTAGAAGGCGTGTGAGTCTGCTGGAAGAGATGCTTGGCATCTCTCTTCTCTCAGCAGTAAGGGTAGCCAAGAGAGATCAGAAATTCCTTTACCCGTGTTGACCTATTTGACCCAAACTAAGAACTGCTTTCTCATTCTTTGCTTCAGTGGGTAGCACATACTTGAAGTTCTGTCCCAATGCTCAAAGGCTGTTTTGTTTATTTGGTATTGGTTTTCTCCAGACTTCTTATTTTAAATTTTCTTCTTTTCTTTTCTCCTTTTAAAGCCTGGAACAGTTTCTCACCATTGCCTGGTAGAATGAAAGTGAAAAGTGCACAGGCTACATGAGCTTTACCGAGCAGGTTTGGAGGTTTGAAGCTGTCATAGTAAGGGAGGAGAAAGAATTCGTGATGGGGCCAGGATTTCTGTAAGCTGTGGAGCTGGGGCCGCTCGGCTGCCCAGGTTGAGGGCTCTCAGCTGTTCTCCCTCCAAGCAGCATCTGGAGACTCATTAGACCTTTGAAGCCACCTGACATCCCATTCTTTCCCCCGACGTACTGCCTCCGCATCCTCATTGTTTTTCTAATCCACCAGAACCACAGAATCAGAACTTTCAGAACTTCTGCTTTCAGCCTGTCCTCATCTTATTTGTCAGTGATAAAGTTGTTCATTGGTGTGTCCTAGGCACTGTAGTCAGTGTGCGCAGTTTGGGGAACCTCGTTATTTAGAATGCTCCATCTGTTTGCTCTGATCTTCGATCACTTGGTAGCATCCTGACGAGACCCTAGTCTAAGGGCAACAAAGGCTGTGGTCATGAAATAGCACATGACCTGTGCTGCAAACCGTCCCCGCAGATCTGTGGCCACATAATAGACCCAGTTCTCAAATCAGGCTGATAGGGTTAGCGTTGGAGTGTTTTGGTCCTGGCCCTGGAAGAAAAATACGCTTGGTTTCTGCCTGAGAGTAGGAGGTTTTACAGAGGCGTGACAAAATGTCACTCTGTTCAAGAGAGGGGGGAAATAATAAGGAAGGATTTCTTTTTATTTGTTTTCTTCCTATTTTGTTTGAGAGGGGTGATATTAGTAATAAAAAACATGCCATTGCTGTTGCTGAGAAGTTTTATTTTCTTAAGTATTGGTGAGGAGGCTGGGCTGGTGTGTGGTTCCTGTAAGACGTTTCTTTCTGTCTTTACTCAACATGTCACAGTGCCATTCAGATTTTCCCATCCTCTTCAGCCTCATTTCCTTCCACAGTAATAATAATAATAATAAAAAGGCACCTTCCCATGTTTGCCACGGTTAACCAATGACATTTTCACTTTAGGAAAGATGAGATCGTTGTGTGTGATTTCATTGTGAATTTGTCAGGAGTTATTTGCAGAGCTATTGAGGAGGTAGTGAGGCCGTTTTTCTGAGAATGCCTCTTTTTACTATTTCTTTAAAATTTAATTGGTATCAGGTCACTGTGACTCAAGGGTTCCTTTTATTTTTTCTTTTCTTTTCTTTCCCTTTTTACTTTTTCTTTTGGTGTTGCAAGCTGCAATAAAGTGACTTGTAATTTATAATCAAAGTTTGGAATCGGTAAAGTAAACTGTAAAAACTGACTTTGGGGTTTGGCTCATAAAATAAATAGTTGAAAAAATATAGCAATGAGGCTTGTATGGTAGAGGCAATGTCAGTACATCTATATCTGTGTATATAAATATATGTGTGTTTTGTTTCACAGATTGTTAAAGCTGGTCTTGAAAAAGCATCTTCTGAAACTGACTTTTTCTAACATCCAAGTATAAGGATACATTGATGGGATATAGGCACATTCTCTTTAATGAACTTCTAATTTGTTGTTTAAACTCCATTCATATTTCACATTCCCTTATTTTTTCATGAAGGAGTATTATTTTTGCATGAAAGTGTCAGAGTATGTGCGCTAGAATTCTCTGTCTGTAAGCCATAGTGCTCCTTAGCTTGGAAGACTTTTTTTTTCTTTCCCCCTAACAAGGAAGCTCATTTAGAAAGAAATGTTTATGTGAAGTGCTTGTCAGTTGGCATTTTTACTGGTTTGCTAACCCAAAGGTAAAATATAAAGCCATGTCTTTTCCTGGCTGGCTTGTTGTTACTAGAAGGTCCCTCCCTTGTTAGCTTGATAAATAATTTTACTAGGGGGACTCTGCTGTATTTTTATGCTTGCTGTCTATTTTCTGCTTGCTGCAAATAAATTTCTGTACTCAGAGGGCACTAAAACTCCAAACACATGGTATTTTCCCATTTTGCTGCTGGTCGCCTGAAATATTTATTTCATGTAGTGTGTTTAATTAATTTTTTTAAAAGGAAAAAATAATTCGTGATTAATAGCAAGTGAAAATTATCTATTTCTCGGGACCATTGGGTTTGAGCTTGGACAGATAGCTTTTTAAAAGGCTTTGTGTGTCAAAGCTTCTCTAATATTTGTCAAATGCGAGACATGTTATTTATTGGGGAAGTCTTGTAGTTTTCTCATTATATATTTCCATGTCTGTTTTTTTCAAATTTAAATATTAAGCTGTTAATATAAGAAATGAATAGGGCTATAGAATTCTATGTAGAAACAAAGCACTACATAATAAAATCTTTACATTTGGAAAATGATACATTGTGTGAAAGTAGAGAAGAAATTGATCATGAGTATCAGTATAAATATTGGCATCTACCTGAGTCCTGGGCATTTAGTCCTTGGATTCATTAATACTGAAGAGAGCATGGTATGGCCCTCTGGGGCAAAGTGGGTCCCTGGTAGAAATCTAAAAAAAAAGCACACCCCAAAACATGTCAATAAAATAAAATAAAAATCAATGTATTCTATAAATTATACATACAATGCACATAGCATATTATAGGTATACAATGAAATGTTTAACAAAGCAGTTAAATTTATAAATGCTGGTTTTAAAAAGTGATCATTTTAAATTAATGCCAGATTATCTCATTAATTGAATATATATTTTAAAGCAGCTATTATGCTTGTTATTTGCTATTTATGATGGGCTCATTAGCAGTATGTTATTTTCAGAAATTGGGAAATACTTTTACAAAGGTACCAAACACATAAATTTGAAACCAGAATGCCAGCATATGTAACCAATGTCAAAGGTACTGAAGAGACTGAGTCAGAGGTTACCCAGAGCTCAGTTTCTGCAAAGATCACCAAAATGAAGAGGAAAATGTAGAAAAGGGGGTCGATGAGAGTTTTAAAATATACATGGAGATCCACAGTCAAGATTCAGAATATTTCATTTTTGGAGCTTTGCACCATAATATTTAATCACAAAATTTTACTATAGATAGACTTTTTATTTTTCTCTAACTCTACAACAGTGGAGACTATGATGAAAATCATAGTTTTTAATATGTACAGAAGAGTTACTATTTAGCATTTCTTCTGATCACTTGAGGGCCATTCCAGCATGTCGGGAGTTAGAGACACCTTCCATGGAGCAGAAGACAGTGACGTTCTCCGAAGCCCTGCCCTTTGGAGGTCACCCAAAGCCTCCATGGGCTATGATGACAACAGCTACCATGCATCAAGTATCTCCTAGACACCAGATCTATGCCATCTTTGACCCTCACAATAAATACAGAGGCAGATATTTTAATCTCCTTTATACAGATTAGCACATTCAGGCACAAAGCAATTAAGGTATCATTTGACCCCTCACTATAGTCATGCAGATGTTTCTAGATAGACACTATCTCAACCAGTGGATTCCCTCATTTCTCCTCAGTTAAGCAGCCCGTTTTTAAGCTCATCACATGTAGTATGAGCCCAGATACCCTCTCCTTCTTTGTCATCTTTTTCTGAGTGGGATTGACTGAGGCCCAGAAGAAAATGAATATAATGTGATTAGTATCAAGGCTGGAGCTGTGGCTGCTAGTGGTCTTGACCCTGGACCCCTCCGGCTCTGAAAACAAATGATTCTGTAGTTTGATATTGGTAGGTAATGAGTGGCTTTTCTACTGAAAAGAGAGTGTCCTTTATGATCATTTAAAAAACAATAGGTGGCCCATTTCCTTAATACCCTGTAATGTATAAAGTATCAGGTACACTGTTGGCACTCAGGAAATTGCTGGATAGTGAAGGTAAATCAGCATTAAATCACTCTAATAAAAGTCCTATTTAATAAAAAGTTATCAGCAAAATTTGTAGTAACACTAAAAAGGATACACAGTTTCTGCATCTGTAAGACAGGAATTGCCCCTCAAAGGCATGTGTAGAAGACTAAATATGATAATGTATGTAAAGCACCTGGATTAAATATGATAATGTATGTAAAGCACCTGGCACAGGGTAAACACTGTGCCATGCTTGGCCTTGGACAATATTATATGGAATAAAAATTTGACCTTGACACCTTGCAAGGCTTGGTTTGTTTTAGAACCACTTTGCCATTATAATATTGGACGTTTCCCCCCTAAACTTGAAAATAAGTTTTTCAAGATTGGAAAACTAAGAAAAACATACAACTAAAGTTTATAGCTTCCCTCCTCTGAAAAAAAAAAAAATAGCACTCCTCCTGAAAAATAAAGTTGTGCTTTGGGAGTTTTGTGGTCAAATCATTTAGGAAAATTAAGGGTTAGAGAAAGTTAAACATTTAATCTTGCTATCATCCACCTCAGAGGCTTTGTATACTAATATGCATGATGACCCTCCGTGGGGAAGGACCAACTCAGGTGGTATATGGTATCTTTCAAACTTCCACGAACATGGAACCAGTTTTTTAATCAACCATCTTATGGATTGCACACTGTATGGGGCACTATTGAAAAATGGTTGGCTAAAGTATTGGTCCTTTTTTTTTTTTTTTAGTACCAATGGATTTTTTTTATTTCCCCCCCCCCCGAAACCCATTACCTGAAAAATTCATTTGTCATTCTGTGTATTCGTTTTATTAATCAGAAAAGCAAGAGCAGTGATATAATTCCATTGATATATACTCAGAAGATAAGAAAACCTTATGTGGGTAACCCTATAGGTCTTTACAATTGGGTAAAGGTCATTATTCCCATTAATAATGGGAGTGGCTCATGAGCGCCATTACTGTCTTCATAGACTCCCTGTGGGATTTCAGGATCCCAGTTTAGGACTCTCTGTTCTTGTAGAAAACCCAGGATCACTGTCTAATTTGGCCCACACATTTGTGATGGAATGAGCCTTCCAAGAAAAGCAGAGGTAGTATAAGAATGTGTTAATTTCCTAGGGTCTTGGCCAGGGATTCTTTGGATATAAAAACTATGCTTTCAGGTTTCTGTTCCTTTATCATAAGTATAAAGGTATCCATTAAGGGTATAAAATAGAAGCTGGCTTGTGGGAAAAATTGGGATGAAGGTACATTCTCTTTGTCCCACCTTCCTCCCTTTTCTCTTTTTGCACATCTGCTTTGTTTTACCTCCAGAAAGCAGGCAGGCCTTCTCTGCTGTGCAGTACAAATTATTCCCACCATCACCCCTGGGTCCCACCCTAAACATGCCCATTCATTTTGAGCCCTTAGCAGAGGTTGGCTAGAGACTCTAAGTGCCAGTTCTCAGAAAAGATAGCGATTGGCTCCTCTTGGTCAGGTGTTCATCTCTTGTCCAGTCAGCAGTAGCTAAGAGTGGGTCCTCATGGCCCCTTGCCTGCTTCATTAGATTTTCTGAAAATGGGGTTATGGGAATTGTCAGAAGAGATAGCTGATTGGCTCCTCTTAGGCGTGTGTCTTTTGTCCAATCAGCAGTAGCTAAGGGTGGGCCTTCATGGTCAGCTGCCTGCCTCATCAGATTGTCTGATAATGGGGTAATGCGACTGGGTAAGGCTTGGCCAATGACCAGTTCCCAATAGGGGAGAGGGAAACTTGTACTGAGATTCGTGTGCACCCCTTTAGAAGAGAGGAGTGAGTAGGATTGGGGCATACTCGGGTCTCTGAATCTGAAGACTGGATTGTGGAGCTTTAAAAACATTGATGCTGTGCCTCAGACTGACTGAATCAAGAACCTTTAGGGGCCAGTAGGGCTCAGACATCAGTATTAAAAAAAAAAAATTCCCAGTGATTCTGATGTACAATTAGGATTGAGAACTCCTAGTAGAAGAACCCCCAGGGACACAGTTATCTACTGAAACCCAGAAAGGGAAGAAGCTGCTGGTGAATTTCCCACATTTTACTCTGAGTTTTACAACTCAGCATTTCTGAGGTCCAGTTTAAAATGGAAAGGGATGAACAATTGCTTTGCATTTCCCCTGCTTCATCTACCCTTCCTAGTTCTTCATTAACATCAACGCTATTCTTCATAAGCAAGGCCAAGGCAGTCAGGTAAGGTACCCAGGGAAAGTGAGTTGAAGCTGGTGTCCAGAAGCCTCAGTTTGAAGCCAGACTTGGCCACTAAAGCAGCCATGTGACCTGAGTGGGTCACATTCCCCCGATTGCCCTGCTGAGTCTTGCTCTTCTCTTTTGGAAAATGGGTCAATTGAGCTATGGTCAGAGGTCTTCCATGGGTCTCACAAAATCAGTGAAGTGATCAGTTCATCCCAGAGCCAGCACCTGAACTAAGAGAGATACATAGAAGATTTTGAGCTGTTAGAATGGCTCATTTTAACGGTGTTGATGGTGCTTTTAAAAACAGTCTGCAGAGAAAAGAGAATAATGTATTTAGTTATCAAGTCACAAGGATGGAGGTATTCCCAAATTATTTGCACAGACTTCTGCAGATACCAATCAGATATTTATATTATTTGTCATCATGATCAGACACTTATTTACTGTATGATTGGGGTAAAGTAGAAATAGGACTGAGGGAAAATGGTGCTGGCTGGAATTAACCAAGATGCTTGATCGTGCGCTGTCAGACTCATTGATTCTCCACTAAAGCATAGTATTAAACCACACAAAAGTGGGCCTGCTCCAACGGCACTCTTCACTCTGCCTTGTAAGACAATTACGTTTTAAATTTCTCATCTCCTCTTGGATGCTAAACTGTGTGAGCGTGAAGTTCATGCCTCATTTATTTTTGTGTCCAACACAGCCCTGTATCGGTGAGTAGCACATAGTAGCTGTCTCGGATCCTTTCCAGAATGCAGCAGGATATACCTGAATAAGCAATTAGGTACACAAATAAGCAAACAAATGGGAGATAAGAGCCTGGCAAAAGTGTGTGAAATGACCAAGATGACATCTTTGCAATCTGTCAAAATTAGAAGTATTCTCTTTTTTCTAGGTTTTCAAAAGACCCCTAGCCTGACATTTCTTTGTCACTTTTGCAGACTAAGTTTCCTTTGCTGGACAGCTTGTTAAATGTAGTCTGCACTAGTGCTGTTTCTTAATGTTCTTCTTTGGAGATCTATTGGAAAGTCGGTCTTTTTTTCTCTGACTGGTTTGTTGTCAAAGTTATTACGCTTTAATTATTTTAAGATTTAATTGAACAAGTATCTGTTGTGTATTACCTATACAGTAGAAAATGAACATGGTGCTGAGCATATAGAAATAAATAAGATACATTCTTGCTTTCAAGATTTATTATTGATTAAGACAGCTAAAACATAAATGCTGGTCCTGTTTGATAAATGCTTTCCAGAAGATATGGGGAAGAAAGGGAGGGGAATTTTCAAACTTGGGTTTATGAGGTGAACAGGAGGGGTATAACCATTTTGTAAATACCATGTGTAAAAGCAAAAGCTTCAAAAGTATCAAAAGTAACCTAGATTTTAATCTGGGATAAGGAAGATTTTCCTTAGCCTGATGTAAAACCCAAATGCTATAAAGTAAAGGCTTGGTAAGTTTGATTACGTGAGCATTTAAAACTTATGCAGAGCAAAAGCATGACAAAACAAAACACAACAAACAACATGAAAAGACTAAGTGGGGAAAGTTGCAACCCACAAGCTAGTCAAAACCTAATTTTCTTAATATAAATAGCTCTTGGAAATCCATAAGAAGATAAATGACCTAATAGGAAAATATCCAGAGAAGAATGGACAGTTTTGGAAAAAAAAGTACATATGAATGACCAATAACGTTATGAAACAATGTGCAACCTTCCTCACAACCACATAATAATGATATTTTCTTTTGGCTAGAATGTAAAATGATTGGCAGTCTCCATACACCGTTGTGAGCATTTAAATTGGATAACCTCTTAGGCAGCTAATATTTATACCATCTTATAGCACAGAATATTCACAGACATAACACCTTTTATACACATTTCATGTTTGGGGATTTTAATTCCATACAGCGCTTGGGATATAGCTGGAATAAACAGTGTGTTAATGTGTGTGAGCTGGGGAGGAAGGATTGCCTCAGACACAGGCCAAGGTGGGTAGACAGGGCCCAGATCAAGAAGAAATTGGAAGGTCAGGCCAAATAAGGCGTGAAAACAGGAGGCTGAAACTCAAGAGAGGAATGAACTAAAGTGGCCAGTGCCCTGGCATTTGGCATGTTTCCCTCCTCTGAAGCCACTTCTACCTAGAATTCATTTTCAAATGTGAAACGTATTCAAATGTGAAGCCATCCAGGTAGCCCCTCCTCCTGATCAACCTAAATTTGCTCTGAGCTCTCCACCAGATAAAAGAGACTGACGTACGTTAATTGAATTAAGGCCGGTATTGTTCATTGAGCTGTGGCAGCGGTTCCTCTGTTCTAGGCTTTTCTGTATCGTCTGCATTGTCACAGCCAAAAGTGTTGGGGAAGAAAGGGAGGGGCATTTTCAAAGAACTACATGGGGATTTGGTCATGTGCCCGCCATTAACATCAATCGCAGATGCAGGGCAAAATGCCTCGCACGTCCCTCCACACACCTCTTTGAAAACGGCCCCTCTGGTGTTGCTACCAGACTCCCCTCCACTGATACAGGATTTGGGGCTTTGAAGTTGGTTGTGGAAATTTCACTGCTTTCTTTGACTCCAGCAAATTGCTCCAAAATGCTACAAATGTAAAAAAGACTAAGAAAGCTTTAGCAGCAGCTTAGAGGTGGAATCCCCTTAAGCCATTGACAGAAAATGTGTTTCTTCTTTCAGTTTTAATTTGTGAGTTATATCTTAAAATACAGCAATTCAGTCATAGTCTTTTCTTAGGAGAAGGAAAATGAAGAGTGAGTCGGGCAGGGGCTGGCAAAGAAAGGGGAGATTTTGTAGTTCTAATTCTTTGACCTTGTTGCATTTGGGGAAGTCCTAGAAGCAGGGGCAAAACTTCCTGCAAAGAAATGATGTAAAACATGTGTTGTTCAATGTGGCTGAAAAGCATTCCCAGCATGGGTCCAGTTGGAACTCTTTCGTGAATTTAGATTTGACTGGGTTGAGAGAAGCTGGTGACGCCACGGCTGGAAACCTTGTAGACCTATAGATCTATCCTGCCTGAACCCAGGACAGCAGAGGATAGG
This sequence comes from Rhinopithecus bieti, assembly GCF_001698545.2. Taxonomy (NCBI): domain Eukaryota; kingdom Metazoa; phylum Chordata; class Mammalia; order Primates; family Cercopithecidae; genus Rhinopithecus; species Rhinopithecus bieti. The sequence continues at coordinate 3,226,659 of NW_016807233.1, forward strand.
GAGATTTGAACCCACTACGTTTGGCCTACAGGATGCAGTTCTTGGCCATGCTTTAAATTTTGCCTTAACAGTTTCCTGTTTTATGGGGAAGCGATTGGGCTTTGGTGCATTTATTTAAAAAAAAAAAAAATTCGCTGAGATACTTTTTTCTTGTAGTATGCTAACACTGCACTAGGCTAGAAAGAATTATGGAGTGGTGGAAATGACCGCTAGAAGCTCCCTGGGCTTCAGTTACCACCTCCATAAATTTAGGGATTTGGCATGAATCAGACGTTTTCAAACTCGTTTTATTTTGTTTTGTTTCTGCAGAGGAGCCGTTTTGGAAAATGAAAGTTTATCTGGGATCACTATGTAAAAGAGAAATTGGAAGCCACTGAGGGTGGAGCTGATTCTCCAAGTTCTTAGACCTTCCTCCCTCCCACTCATCTCCCTGGGACTCTAGGTTCTGTGCAGCCCAATTTGAATATCTATAAGAAATACTTCTCTCTAAGGAAATGTCAGCTCAGACAGTCTTGGATGTAGCAAAGGACCACTTTTTTTTTTTTTTTTTTTTTTTTTTTTTNTTTCTCTGACTGGTTTGTTGTCAAAGTTATTACGCTTTAATTATTTTAAGATTTAATTGAACAAGTATCTGTTGTGTATTACCTATACAGTAGAAAATGAACATGGTGCTGAGCATATAGAAATAAATAAGATACATTCTTGCTTTCAAGATTTATTATTGATTAAGACAGCTAAAAACATAAATGCTGGTCCTGTTTGATAAATGCTTTCCAGAAGATATGGGGGAAGAAAGGGAGGGGAATTTTTCAAACTTGGGTTTATGAGGTGAACAGGAGGGGTATAACCATTTTGTAAATACCATGTGTAAAAGCAAAAGCTTCAAAAGTATCAAAAGTAACCTAGATTTTTAATCTGGGATAAGGAAGATTTTCCTTAGCCTGATGTAAAACCCAAATGCTATAAAGTAAAGGCTTGGTAAGTTTGATTACGTGAGCATTTAAAACTTATGCAGAGCAAAAGCATGACAAAACAAAAACACAACAAACAACATGAAAAGACTAAGTGGGGAAAGTTGCAACCCACAAGCTAGTCAAAAACCTAATTTTCTTAATATAAATAGCTCTTGGAAATCCATAAGAAGATAAATGACCTAATAGGAAAATATCCAGAGAAGAATGGACAGTTTTTGGAAAAAAAAGTACATATGAATGACCAATAACGTTATGAAACAATGTGCAACCTTCCTCACAACCACATAATAATGATATTTTCTTTTGGCTAGAATGTAAAATGATTGGCAGTCTCCATACACCGTTGTGAGCATTTAAATTGGATAACCTCTTAGGCAGCTAATATTTATACCATCTTATAGCACAGAATATTCACAGACATAACACCTTTTTATACACATTTCATGTTTGGGGATTTTAATTCCATACAGCGCTTGGGATATAGCTGGAATAAACAGTGTGTTAATGTGTGTGAGCTGGGGAGGAAGGATTGCCTCAGACACAGGCCAAGGTGGGTAGACAGGGCCCAGATCAAGAAGAAATTGGAAGGTCAGGCCAAATAAGGCGTGAAAACAGGAGGCTGAAACTCAAGAGAGGAATGAACTAAAGTGGCCAGTGCCCTGGCATTTGGCATGTTTCCCTCCTCTGAAGCCACTTCTACCTAGAATTCATTTTTCAAATGTGAAACGTATTCAAATGTGAAGCCATCCAGGTAGCCCCTCCTCCTGATCAACCTAAATTTGCTCTGAGCTCTCCACCAGATAAAAGAGACTGACGTACGTTAATTGAATTAAGGCCGGTATTGTTCATTGAGCTGTGGCAGCGGTTCCTCTGTTCTAGGCTTTTTCTGTATCGTCTGCATTGTCACAGCCAAAAGTGTTGGGGGAAGAAAGGGAGGGGCATTTTTCAAAGAACTACATGGGGATTTGGTCATGTGCCCGCCATTAACATCAATCGCAGATGCAGGGCAAAAATGCCTCGCACGTCCCTCCACACACCTCTTTGAAAAACGGCCCCTCTGGTGTTGCTACCAGACTCCCCTCCACTGATACAGGATTTGGGGGCTTTGAAGTTGGTTGTGGAAATTTCACTGCTTTCTTTGACTCCAGCAAATTGCTCCAAAATGCTACAAATGTAAAAAAGACTAAGAAAGCTTTAGCAGCAGCTTAGAGGTGGAATCCCCTTAAGCCATTGACAGAAAAATGTGTTTCTTCTTTCAGTTTTTAATTTGTGAGTTATATCTTAAAATACAGCAATTCAGTCATAGTCTTTTCTTAGGAGAAGGAAAATGAAGAGTGAGTCGGGCAGGGGCTGGCAAAGAAAGGGGGAGATTTTGTAGTTCTAATTCTTTGACCTTGTTGCATTTGGGGGAAGTCCTAGAAGCAGGGGCAAAACTTCCTGCAAAGAAATGATGTAAAACATGTGTTGTTCAATGTGGCTGAAAAGCATTCCCAGCATGGGTCCAGTTGGAACTCTTTCGTGAATTTAGATTTGACTGGGTTGAGAGAAGCTGGTGACGCCACGGCTGGAAACCTTGTAGACCTATAGATCTATCCTGCCTGAACCCAGGACAGCAGAGGATAGGGAGATTTGAACCCACTACGTTTGGCCTACAGGATGCAGTTCTTGGCCATGCTTTAAATTTTGCCTTAACAGTTTCCTGTTTTATGGGGAAGCGATTGGGCTTTGGTGCATTTATTTAAAAAAAAAAAAAAATTCGCTGAGATACTTTTTTCTTGTAGTATGCTAACACTGCACTAGGCTAGAAAGAATTATGGAGTGGTGGAAATGACCGCTAGAAGCTCCCTGGGCTTCAGTTACCACCTCCATAAATTTAGGGATTTGGCATGAATCAGACGTTTTCAAACTCGTTTTATTTTGTTTTGTTTCTGCAGAGGAGCCGTTTTGGAAAATGAAAGTTTATCTGGGATCACTATGTAAAAGAGAAATTGGAAGCCACTGAGGGTGGAGCTGATTCTCCAAGTTCTTAGACCTTCCTCCCTCCCACTCATCTCCCTGGGACTCTAGGTTCTGTGCAGCCCAATTTGAATATCTATAAGAAATACTTCTCTCTAAGGAAATGTCAGCTCAGACAGTCTTGGATGTAGCAAAGGACCACTTTTTTTTTTTTTTTTTTTTTTTTTTTTTTTAACTGAAAATGGGGAACTCCTCAGGGTGGAGCAAACTACACAGACATCATTGCCAGACCTTTCTAGCTTTGTGACTTTGGGAAAGTCACTTTCCCTCTATAGATGCTTGGTTTCCTCACCTTTCAAATGAGAATGCTAGAACAAACCTGATGGAATTCTTATACAGGTTAAATGAATGAACCCAGGCGGCATCTATTAAGTGCCAATACCAGCTAGCTGCTCTTTTCCTCCTCACACTCAGCATTTAGCACAGAAACTCTCACAGAACATATTCCCAGTAAACGTTTGCTGGACTGACTGCCAGTAGTCATGGGCTATGACTGTCATAGGCATGGGCTCAGAAGAACCAGTTGTATTATATCTTCTCAATTCCATATCTAGAGACTTTACACTGGTAGCAGAAAATTGGCCATAGTGGGAATATTTGCAGAAGGGAATATAAACACTGTAAAATCAGAGCCTTATCCTGACCCACCGAGAGAGCCAGTTGCTAAACATTTAGCAGCACACCATTGCATGAGCTTCCCAGATGAACAATTTGAACAGAGGAGTATCAAATGTATATGTAATATTGCTAGTCTGGTGGTAAGCACAAAAGAAGCAGAGAAGTTAGAGATAGCTGTAGGCTGCAGATGTCAAATGGAGAGGTTATGGATACCCAGGAAGAAGTAATAGGATGTTCCAGGGCTATAGGGAATAGGATAGGAGGGAACATGGCTAGATTATTAAGGGAATGGCTTTGGAATCTGAAAGACTGGGGAGAAGATAGGCAAGCAAAGAGCTGAGGAGGGATGGCTGGATAACAGGACAATTTGGAAGGCCAGGGCTGGAGGAAGGTGTTAGATTAGGTAGAGCCCAGAAGGATGCTTAGGTAGTGTTAGAAAGGAAGGTAAATCTTAATTCCATCCACAGCAATGATCCCTTTACCTTGCAGATATGTCCAACAACATGAAAAGCATCAACCTGTCAATTTTAGTGGCTTTCTTAGCCTTTTCAGCTAGTGCAGAGTCTAACTAAATAGCTTCCAAACACCTGAAGAAATTTAGATAAATCAATGGAAGAAAGATCCAAAAAAAGGAACAAAGACAGGAGCGGGGCTTTGGGGGCTGTGGTTTGAAGATGACAGCAATGGATCCCACCACCTGGTCTTTGCTGCATCCCTCCCAGATTCCAGCTGATGGATCATGAAAGCAACGTCAGTTGTTTGTATTTAACTTGTTGTACTTTGACCTCTGCCTCCCGAAGAGCCAGGGACAGCTCCCTCTAGGTTGGTGATTCCCAGCGTTGGTGACTTGTAAAAATGATCTGAAAAGCTTTTCAAATCCCAATGCCTATTCCCCAGCCCAGATCAATTAAATAATCCTGGGGTGGTACCCAGGCATCGATAATTTTTTCAAAGCTCCCTGGGTGACTGTTCTGTGCAGCTAAGACTAACAAGCACTGCTCTAAGGCATGGGTTCTCAAACTTCAGTAAGCCTCAGAATCACACATTGCATGGCCTTACTCCAAGTTTCTGATTCAGACAGTCTGAGTGTGGAGCCTGAGAATTACATTTCAAACCAGTTCCCAGGTGATACTGGAACAGGGACCACATTTGAGCACTTGAGAAATCTCTGCCTGCAGTAACTAAAGCAGGATTTGGAAAACAATCTGATAGAGGAGCTATAGACCACATCCCATCCCCAGCTCTGCAGCTCTCACCCAGAGAAACCCACCCGTTTAAAGCAGTGGGTCTCAACTGAAGGATGCTGCTCCTCCAGGGACATTTGGCGATGTCTGGAGGCATTTTTGGTTGCCAAGACTCAAGGTACGGGGGCCACTGGCCTCCAGTGAGGTTGAGAGGAGGGATGATGCTAGACATTCTATAATGCACAGGGAAGACCCTCCCACAAAGCGTTATCCAACCCCTGATGTCAATCTTGCTGGGACTGAGAAACTCTGGTTTAAAGTCTCTGAGGCTGTTTGACTTCCTAGGTGAAGTGGGAATAGTGACACCTGTCTTTCTAGATTGTCGCTCGGAGAGAATGAGACCGTGCAGTGACTTAGGCAGGAAGTGCTCAGTACATGGTAGGCGTGCTTAACCTCCTAGCTGATTAATTTAGTGATGTAAACTTGCACGAGGGGGCTTGACCTCTGTGAATCTGTTCTTTTCATCTGCAAAATGGGCACAATAACAGAGTCAGTGTTCTGAAGAATGCTCGTAAGGATTAAAGGAGATAATCTACGTAAAGCCCCTAGAAGTGCTTAGTAAACATGATCCATTATTGCCATTCCTGTTAGATGTTTACACAGGCCTTGATTCTGAAGGTTGTCTTGAAGGGTCCAAGATGCTCACCTACTACTTCTCAATTTGTAGGTCCATCAAACAGGTGGAAAGGCAGCAAATTTCTAGTTTTCAGGAGGCAAGGACTCAGGAACAGTAGCAAAAATAACAGCAACTATTTAGTACTGAAGGCCAGATCCAAGACCCAACCAGATGATAACTCCAACAGTGCCCAAGTGCATGTGGCTGCTGCAAAATCCTGAGGTTTAATTTTTACCTACATGTTTCTAGCCTCAGTGTATGCCTGTTTTAATAAGAATTTGGTGAAGTGAAATGTTGAGAAGATAAAAGACCTTCAGACTCACCTACCACGAGGCAGACATGTCTCAAGGCAATAAATGAATTAGGATGACTCCCTGCAGGCCTTCCCATTTTCCAGATATAACAGGAATTTGAACCGGGGTCTGTCTGACTCCAACACCTGGGCTCTTAACCAGCCTGTGGGTCATCTTGTGAGTTACAACAGGAACCCAGCAGAAGACACCAGGGACCATTAGGGGCCATCCACAGACACCCAGCCCTGCCGGACTTCCTTTGCAGAGCTTCCAGCTCCTATCTGAACTACAGCCACAGAGGTAAAATGCCCTTTGTCTAATCTGCATGCAAAATGGATTTTAGCGACTGGATTTTATTGAGAAACAGACTCCCATCCAAGTACTAACCAGGCCAAACCCAACCCTGCTTAGCTTCCGAGATCAGACGAGATCGGGCGCGTTCAGGGTGGTAAATTGGCTAGCCATAAGTAGAATGCTGAAACTGGATCCTTTCCTTACTCCTTATATGAAGATTAATTCAAGATGGATTAGAGACTTACATGTTAGACCTAATACCATAAAAACCCTAGAAGAAAATCTAGGTAGTACCATTCAGGACTTAGGCATGGGCAAGGACTTCATGTCTAAAACACCAAAAGCAACGGCAGCAAAAGCCAAAATTGACAAATGGGATCTAATTAAACTAAAGAGCTTCTGCACAGCAAAAGAAACTACCATCAGAGTGAACAGGCAACCTACAGAATGGGAGAAAAT
>NW_016807233.1:3233833-3298138 GCF_001698545.2 Rhinopithecus bieti
GTATAATTTAAAAAAAAAACTGAAAATAAAGAACAATATGTATAATATTCAAAAAAAAAAAAAAGAAACAGACTCCCTCTTCCCCACCCCAACATTTGAAAACATATTGTCCTCTTTACTGTAGTTCATTTTGCTTTCTGAGGTGATTAATGAATTAAAGATGCAGCGTATTTATTCTTTTGCCTGATTACCATTCTGTAATAAATCTAAGCTCTGGAGTCTGTCGATACAAGAAGGCCAACCTGCCTCTTTGGAAAATAAAGATTTGTACATTAAGCTTAACTTCCAGCTCTCCGACGCAGGAGAAAATTCACCTTTAGAGCCTTATAAAAATAAATAGGGAATTCAAAGAGACATTAGCTGGCAAGTGGAAGATTCCATTTCTGAGGACTGGAAGGTGTCGTGTACACATCTCCCTGGACATAGGAAAGCCTGATGCCCTGTAGATGGGATTTATTTATTGGAAATGCAGAACACTGAGCTGCTCATGGAGGCGATGGTGGGCAGGGAGGAGATGCCCAGCAAGGCCTTATCCCAGGTCCAGCGGGGAGAGGCTATGCTTCACCCTCTGAAGCCCTCACTTTATATAATTCTCATTAACTTTGACCCATATCAGGGCAGGAAAAACATACAAATAGACAAAACTAGGTTGCTGATCTCATTGGTCATTTTTTTTTAAACTTTTTTTTAAAAAAAGGAAAAAGCAAAAAATAAAACAAAAAACTTCCCTGCCTTGTGGCTTCTATCGGTCCATTTCTCAGTTGATTTGACAGTATGTGGATGTACCTGTGTATATGTATAATCAAACCAAGGTAGTAATCAAAACTCAGACTGAATGAGTGACTCCTGTAGCTAATGTTTGCTTTTTTTTTTTTTTTTTTTTTTGAGACACAGTCCTGCTCTTGTTGCCCAGGCTGGAGTGCAATGGCACAATCTTGGCTCACTGCAACCTCTGCCTCCTGGGTTCAAGTGATCCTCCTGCCTCAGCATCCCAAGTAGCTGGGATTACAGGTGCCTGCCACCATGCCCGGCTAATTTTTGTATTTTTAGTAGAGATGGAGTTTCGCCATGTTGGCCAGGCTGGTCTCAAACTCCTGACCTCGTGATCTGCCCGCCTCAGCCTCCCAAAGTGCTGACATTACAGGCATGAGCCACTGTGCCCCACCTAATATTTGCATCTTAATGGTAGGTAGTCTTTCTTTATATGCATTTAATTCATCCCCAGACAGCCAAAAGATTACCTTCCAGGACTCTATAAAATGCCCTAAGAGGTATTCAAGATTCTATCGAAGTCCATTTTTCTGGAAAGACAGTCTCTGCGTTCGTCAGAGCCTCAAAAGCTTCAGTAGCCAAAGAGGATTTGGGAATCAAACCACAGGGTTCCAAAGGCCTTTTCCCTCCTGGTGAGAATCCCAGTTCCATGAAGTGGTGGAAAGAGTCAGGAACTGGGGGTTCCTTAGGGCCCTGCAAATCTCACCAAGATGAAGGATTCAGGCGGAGTACAGTCCAGTTCAGGGTTCATCCACTAACTCAGGTTGGCGATGGGGGACATTACACTTTGCTCTTGAACCTTGGCTTCTTCCCCCAAGACCCACACTTGTGGCATGGTCAGGAGGGTCAGGTGGCCACCAGGGTGTAGTGTGAAAGGAACACGTGTCCAGGATCAACCCTCCAGAGATGGTTGGTTTGGTTAGCACTGAAAAATGGGCAAGATGTTCCTATGGGCACTTCCTTCCCAGAAGCACCATCACTCCCTCAGCTCAGTACGGATCTGCTGGGCCATCAACAGGGAGGACTGGGGGTCTTACACTACAGTCCCCACTCCCTGCTATGAATCCCCCTTCCTAACCAGCCTAGGCTCCTCTGACCATTCCCTCAGCTCTTACAGCCTTTTGTAAGACCATAAGATTAATCTCCCCCACACTGGTCTAAAAGTGCCATAAAGACAGAACTGTGTCCTATTTTGGTGCACAGGGATTGCCTTTGTATCTCTAATGGCAGAGTGTTGGCACTTAATTGGTCCTTATATATATATGGATATGTACTTTTTTTTAAAAAAAGGAGCTGATGATCTATAGAGATGTTGTTCTGGATGCAGATCAGAATTACTTGTGAGCTGGTTGGGTTTTGTTTGTTTGGTTGGTTTTGTTTTTAATACACAAACCTAGGCCTAACAGCCAGGAGGATCAGAGTGGCCCAGGATCTATCACTGCAGGGTGAATTGTGCATGGCCCAGAGTCTGCCAGACTTGGTGTCCAGTCCTTGTCCTGTCAATTTCTAGCTGTGTGACTTGACACAGGTGTCTATACCTCTCTGAACGTCAGTTTCCTCATCTATCAAATGGGAGAAAATACTGCCTACCTCGGAAGATTTCAGAATAGTGCTCTCAGTATAGGGCTTTCAACATCCCTGAGCTTGCTAAGTTTATTAGTCCATTCTTATACTAATAAACACATACTTGGGACTGGGTAATTTATAAAGGAAAGAAGTTTAGTTGACTCAGAGTTCAGCATGGCTGGAGAGGCCTCAGGAAACTTAAAATTATGGCGGAAGGGGAAGCAACATGAAGGCGGGAAGGAGAAGTGCTGAGCGAAGGGAAAAGAGCCCCTTGTAACACCATCAGTTCTCATGAGAATTCAGTATCACAGGAACAGCATGGAGGTGACCACCCCCATGATTCAGTCACCTCCCACCGGGTCCCTCCCACAACACGTGAAGATCGTGGGACCCACAGTTCAAGATGAGATTTGGGTGGGGACACAGCCAAACCATATCACTGAGTGAAGGGGAGGTAAGGGAGAGTTGTGATGTCACAGACCCAGGTCAGCAGACCTTTTCTGTAAATGGCCAGGTAGTCAATCATTTAGGTTTTAAGGGCCACATGATCTCTGTTTCAGCTGCTCAACTCTGCCATCAACAGTATGTAAATGAATGATCCTGGCTGTGTTTCAATAAAGCTTCTTTTTTTCCACAAAAACAGGTAATTGGGCCGGATTCAATTCCCATAGGCCCAGCTTGCAGAGACAACATAGAGGATTGTAACTGGGTGTTTTGGGTCTTTGATAGCAGAAAATTTGCCTCTGAATGGTGTGAACACCCTGGGACTTGTTATCTCCCATGAGAAGTCCAGGAGTAGGTGCCCTTGCAAAGCTGTTTATTTCCACAGCTGAATGACCTCAGGGCCTGGACTCTTGCCCTCTCCCTGCTCCACCATTCTCAGGCTTCAGATGTAAGACGTGTAAGGTTCGAGGTACCACGTCTTTTACACCATCCCACCCAAAACCAGAGGCAGAGAGTGTGCAGTGCTTTATTCCTTCATAAGAGTAAGGAATGTTTTGCAGAAGTCGTTTCCCCACATAGTTAATAGGCTGCAATTGTCAGGCGTCCATCAGTCTGTCAATGGTTGGCATTGGTTATGCAATTAACCATCACAGGCTTGGACTGGTCAAGGTTCACCCCACACATGCTCCGCAGGGTTGGGGATCTGCCAGATTTGCCTGGAACCACACTGTCTGGGCAGACCTGAATAAAACCCTGACTTTCATTAACAAAGAAGATGGGTGGGTTGGACCACTGTGGGCTGCCACAGTGTGCTCCATGCCCTGAGGGTTGTCACATGGACAAAAGAAGGCACTGTGGGTGACAGTACTTTGTAAACAGTGGGGCTTCTTCAGGATGTGCCCTGTGGACGTCTTCTTCCATCGGGGAAGTTATCAGGCTCTAAGATGTATTATTTCTAAGTAAACCAGTGTGCCCAGTTCACAGCTACTTCTCCCTTGCCTATCTCAGGGTCCCCAGTTGACACTGTTGACATTATTCGGCTATGAACTGATTCCTCACTTTTCTTCCCCATAATTCTTCTTCCCTTGCAACCGGAAGAAGAAAGAAACTTCTAGGTAACAAATGCAAAAAAGAAGTCTTCCAGCAAGGCAGGCACACTTCCTAGGACCAAGAAATACTCCTTCCATCTTCTCCTGAAACAAACAAACAAACAAAAAATTGCTAAGATGAAGAGGAGAGAGGCTGCCCTGCCAGGACTTTGCATTTAATTATGCAGTGAAAGCCACTTAGCGGAAATCCCAGGAGGCCTGAAGGGGCGGCAGTGGCCATGGGGGTGGAATCTGTTGAAAGCAGGGTTTTCTCCACTTGAAATGCATCCCACCTGCCGGAAAGGTCTCTCTTTTTGCCTTTGAAATACGTGGAATTGTGAACTAGATTAAGAAAATCTTCAAACCTAAGCTAATAGTTTGAGGCTGGCTTTCCCAACATCCAAAAATGATCACAGGTGATCCTGTCCTGAGGAGTCTGGATGACACTGTTTTGGAAGTGAAATTTACAAGGAGTAGAAGGCTTTTTACTTCTCAACCAGAATTGCTAGAATCAGATATGAAAACTCCCTGAGAACATCTCAGTGGTTGTGTGTGTGTGTGTGTGTGTGTGTGTGTGTGTGTGTTTGCTAGCTAATTATTAAGACATCTAAAGCTGTCCAATGAGAAATATAATGTAAGCCACATTTTAAATCTTAAATTTTCTAACAGCCTCATTTAACAAAGAGAAACAGCTAAAATGATTTTTAATATTATTTTAAATGCCATAAATTAAAAGTATTATATCACTGCATACTCATTTTAAAAAAAGGATTACTGAGATATTTCACAAATCTTTTTTTTTTGGTGCGAAGTCTTTAAAATTTGATGTATGTCTCAATTTGGATGCTAAATGTTCAACAAGGTTAAAGTGAAATGGAGTCTGACCAAAACAATAAAGATGTGCTTAAGAGAAAGGAACAATATTTTACACTGCTTCAGTTTTTAAATTTAAACATAAAGTAGTTAGAGTCAAATAAAATTAATAATTCAGTTCCTGAGACACATCGGCCACATTGCCAATGTTCTGTAACCACACATGGGCAGCGGCTGTCACATGAGACGGTGCACTAAGCTCTAGTTTTCAGTTACTTGAGTTATCCAGTTGAAAACCTTTACCTGCCAGATTGAGGCTTAGCTTTGGTGTCTGGAAACTCCAGTGCTTAATGGGTGCAGCCTTCAGCCTGTATGATAAATCCACCTGAGCGAAAGGTCTGCTGTCTGTTTCCATAGTATAAACACCTAGTGCAAGCCTAGATGTAACACTGACTTGATATTTGTTGAACGGATGAATGGACAGGAGAAGGTACAAATGAGCCTCCTCACCAGTAGACACATTTGAATTTGAAACTGAGGCCTGAAGGCTTTTTGTTTTTGTTTTGTTTGGATTTGATTTAGATCTGAAAAAGAAGGGAAAGATCTGCTCTGTTTTCTGGGCCTAGGGAGGGGGCTGAATCCAGGCAGGTAAGTATGATGGTCTCATAACCAGACCTACTTCCCAGGTGGAATGATGTCTCCTCTCCATCTTCCACTTGTTCTCCTAGGAGTGAGTACAATACTGGGTTGGAGACCTGGACAACAGCTTTGCGGTGAGTGGGTGGCCTTCTCCAAAGCATGGGGGCTTAAGAATGAGGGTTAGAAAGAGCTTGGCACTTCAGCCTGGAGTCCCAGGTCTACAGATGTTGAGAAATTTGTCTTCTTAGGTCTGTGTTCAGGGACAAGGCTGAAAGACCTTCTGTGGTGTTAGTTGGCATCCAGGGTGTAGATGATGTAAAGAAATGTTTTGTGGTCTGGATAGACAAAGGGCCTTTAAGCCTACAAAATGTATTTTTCTCAAGAGTCGTAACTATATCTCTGACTCCTAGGTCCTGGAGCCGGTGAGGGAGTTCGCTTGACTTTTCCTTATCCTTCCATCCATTTATTCATTCACCTGTCACATCGTCTATGAAGAAACTCTTGTGCAAGGCAGTAGAATGCTGGAACTATCGATGGGAACAAACCAAACCTTGTCCATGTCCACATACTGCTTCATAATTCATTAGTGTAGATGGGCTTTAAACAAGTAATTCATTACAATTGTGCCAAGTACCATAAAGACTGGAAACAGAATGGTGTGACTAGACGTGGTCTGAATATTACATGTTTTAAGTTGAATATTTAGAAATGAACAGGATTATGTCTTGAGAAGTTAAGGGAATAGGGATGGAATGGGGGAATATTTTCCAAGTAGAGCAAGGAATATGCTAGAAGGCTGAAGACCAACAAGAGCTAATAGCTGCCCAGTGGTTTTGAGCCTGTGGACTTAAGTGGTTGTGAGCCTGCGGACAAACGGCTCATGTTGAACCAGAGACACTGTTGTGTCCACTCTTGGCTCCCTCGTACCCAGCTGAGTGTCTTGCTCAACAAATATTTTCTGTATAAATGAAGGCAAATAGTTACCCTTGGTTAATCCTAGCTTTGGAGGTCATTCCTATCAAACATCTAAACACACCATCTCCTCTCTTCTCAATCCATTGGGTTTCATTTGGAATTGTGTGGATAATTCTTCTAAGTTTCTTTGGCTTTGAAGATCATTTTTTCTTCTTCTCCTCAAGACATTGTAGGGGCAGTGGAGATTCCTGCTCCCTTTCCTGGAGGTTCCACTTTTAAGTCTGTTTAAAATATACCAGCAGTAGGCAGATGAACAAAGGCATTCCAATTCTGCTAATGTGGAAGGGGCATCATGTGGAAGATAGATGTGTGCCCATGAGCCCAGTGTGAGCCAGAATCTTTCATCACATGTGGAATTTGATATGTCAGAGAGTGAGTTAAAGACATAAGTCTTGGGATGAAAGCAAAGACTTAGACTAAAAATTAAGTTTTGTGGCTGGAGGCAGCAGGATGGCATTGAGCTAGCAGAGTGGATGAAATCCACTAGGCAAGGATGGGTAGAGCAAACCTTGAATGCAGTTGAGAACCAAAGACCTACATGGCTGTTGAATTTCTCCAAAACAGTTAGGTAGTCCTGCTCTGTGTGTTTCTTCTATTTCCCCCCACACCTCATCACTGTGAAGGGTGATCTTCACAGAGGAGTTGGGAGGGCAGTGGAGGCGACCTAGGGATTATGAAAAGGTGAATAGGCTTTCAGAAGAATAGGCAGTGGCCTCTCTGGATGAGAAGTCAATATCCAGTGACTTCTAGTCTCATTCCTGTTGTGTGTTAATCTTCCCTGATAGATTAAAAAATTCCTCAGGAGAGTTTTCATGACAATGAGTTTCTTATGGAAAATGTGCATTTAGTTAGGTAAGGAAGATTCAGAAAGAAAAAAAAGACCTTCTGTGCATTTGCTATTTCTTAAATGCCTTTAGCTTGAAGTAGTCGGCAAACCAATGCATCATAGTTTGGACTCATAGTTCCTGGGGTCCTTCAATGCCTTCCACAATTGCATGCAGTTGTAGAAAAACAAAATAGTTCAGGTTATATTTTTTCTCAGCTTGCTTTTTGTTCATTTGTATGTTTCCTTTTCAACATTGTATTTGTTCAACTTAATTTGAAATGTCCAGATGGAGGCTTACACAGGCGTCCTGCCTCTTCCCGCTCGTCTCAAATCCTTTTCATTTCATGATTTAACTAATAATGTCTCCGAAGTAATATATGACATGGAATTTCATTTAAGAATACTGTTGGTGGCCAGGTACAGTAGTACACACCTGTAGTCCCAGCACTTTGGGAAGCCAAGGCAGGAGAATTACTTGAGGCCAGGGTTGGAGATCAGCCTGGGCAAAGTAGCAAGACCCCATCTCTACAAAAATACTTCTAAAAATAATTAGCCAGGCATGGTGGCACATGCCTGTAGTCCCAGCTACTCAAAAGGCTAAAGCAGGAGGATTGCTTGAGCCCCAGAGGTTCACAGCTGCAGTGAGCCGTGATTGTGTCACTGCACTCCAGCCTGGATGACAGAGCCAGACCCTGTCTCAAAAAAGGTGACATAGATATAGGAGAGAAACACAACACAGCACAATACAAATAAAACCAAAGCAGCAATGTTATGGTAGGAGACCTTTCAAGCATCCATGCTCTGTTTTATCCCATCTGCCCACCAGATAGCTAAACAATAAATTGATAGGATCAAGAGGAAGGAAAGACAAATTAGAGTGAAATATATCGTCATCAGCATTTTTCATTTCCGTTGGCTTCTCCAATTTAAAAATGGAATCATGCTTAACATCTTAATTAGGGACAGTAATGTACAGCAGTTTTTTTTTTATTAACATCTAGTAATTTACTCTTGAAGTAAATTATAGTCAATTTATCTGCAGTGACAAGTCAATAAAACAGTGGAAACCTCAAGCTTTTCAATCACCTGATATTTGTTTCCTGGCTTTGCTAGTAGAACCGAAGGCAGAGCAACAGGTAGGGATGTGTGCCTCTTGGGGAGGATGCTGTGGCTTTTGAAACCTGCCACTCGAAGACTTCCCCTCTGGAAGACCCAGTTTAATTTTCACCAGTTGTCATGCCCTTAGAATTTACATAAAGATACACATTATTGAGGACCATGAATGACTGGGGCCTTTTTGTTCTTGCAATGTGGGTGATCAGGATGATTCCAGTGGGAAACAAAACTGCTATCTGCTTCTAACAGTGGTTCATTCTAATGAAGAGTGTTAAGTGTGTGCACAAACCATCAATCGCCTCCACAGCAATCTTCTTGGTGGTGCAAGCCCAGTTACTATCTAAGCCCACCCAAACCACAGCCAGTGTCCTTAGGCTCAACACTGGTATATGACAAGCTGTACTGTGGTTTCAGAAACGGCAATTAGATCAATGTCAACAGCTCCCAAACAAACATACAGTCACCAGGCGAGATGGAAAAGGCACACCCTAGGTAGGGGGTTTTGTGGTGTCTGTTGGTTCAGAAAAGAAGTGCATGTGCCCAGTCAAGAATAAACAAATTCTGTGAAAAATTTGTTTGACTTCAAAGAAGGGTTAGCCTGTGATCATCTCTCAAAGTCAAATACCTTCCACAGAATCAGGAGCCCCTATTATAATCAAATGAGAACCAGGCTAAAGATCCTAGAAGCACAGGGAAAATTGTTTTGTTTTGTCTTCCCAAAGAAAGCCACTGGACTCTTGAATTTAACCCCAGCTGGATGGTAAGGTTTAGGAAGGCGTGAAGTATCTGCATCACTCACTGGTGTATCCTCAGGACCTGGAACTGAGTTCCAACTATGAATGAAAACCCCCAGTCTGTGTTGCTTCCAGGGGCACAGCTATCCTCATACTCCCCTCTCTTTGTGTTATGTAGCTGATCCCCAAAATGTCTGATGCCAATCTTCCCTTCTCTCTTAAGTGAGAAAATAAACAATAATATAAATCAGTGCCAATACTGCTTTTTAATTTTAGCTCAAGGAAGTAGAGGACTGAACTATGATCATTCAAACTGACAAATCTGATCAATGTAGTTAGCCAAAGCAAAGGATATGCGACTTTAAGCCATGATATTTCTTTGATGGTGGGTTGATGGAACCAGCCTGTCTTCCTCCCTCTCTCCCTCCTTGCCTCCCTCTTTTCCTTCCTTCTTCTTTCTCTTTATAGTTCATAGTTTCCAATTCACTTTTTCAGCATGGCATAGCTCAAGCATAAATGGACACATTTCCCTTTCACATTCTTTCTGGCTCTTTCCAATAATCCTCATGCTAATAAAATGGCCCCCCACAGACCGGAAAAACCCAAGACCCACTCTCTCCAATTGTGAGCTACTTCAGCTGCGATGGTCTCCTGTTGGTTCACTCAATTCAGTGCTCAGTTTCCAGGACAGTTGTCACATTCTGAAATGTGAGGGTGCATGAGAGAAGTCGGTATGCTTCCCCTGAACCATTTTCTTGGTGGCTGCATCAGACATTCACTGCCCTTCCCTGAAGCACCCATCAGGCTTTGGCGTAAATGTCACTTCCCTCGGGAATTCTTCTATTAGTGCCCAATTAAGTTTTGAGCCATGGATTTAAGGACCTTTAGCACCTACATGTCTCCATAATGCTCAACTTATTGGGATGCATCTGTGTTTCTCATCTTACATCTGTGCCCATCAGAGAACACTCAGCATACAGTAGGCACTTAACACATGTGTTGAATAAATGAAAAATTGCACATGAACTTTGTCTTTGGAATCATAACTAGTGTTACTGGAGCTTAATCATGCTTAACTATGACATAGGTCTTCCCACTTCATCTTTGCAACACTCTGAGGGTTGGCTGCTGTTAGTATCTCTATTTAGCAGACGAGGAAGCTGAGTCTTCAGGGCTCTAACATACCCAAGGCCACATAAGTAGTAAATGGCGGGGCTGAGGTACAAATTGTAGACTAGAACAAGTGCCCATAACCAAAACAATCTTAGTTTCTTTGTGCTCTGCATTTGGGCTGACTCTATTGGGGGATCTATTTCTTCTTGCTCATGGCCAGAGCAGTTTTTGCTTCCCCTATGCACCTGAGAGCCTGGAAAATTCTGTGACAAGATCATTGGCAAAGAGAAGCTTATTTTCTCCTCCTCTACCCTCAAATTGCTGATCTTGGCCATTGTCTAATTTTCTCCTCCAAAAACAGAAACTTCGGGAAATTACCTTGGCAAGAAAGTCTTTCTTAGCTCTCCCCCAGCAGCCCAAGTGTAGATGTAGCTGGCACTAGTAATGGAATTGAATTAAAAAAAAAAAAAAAAACTACACTCACTGAAGTCTGTTGAAAGTAGTGTTGGCTGAGAAGAGCTTGTATGTGAGCTGGGTGCTGTGGTGCTGTGGTGTTGTGGTGTGAGCCTGTAGTCACAGCTACTTGGGAGCATCACTTGAGCCTGGGAGTTTCAGTGTAGCCTGGGCAACATAGCAAGCCCTGCCTCTTGATTTTTTTCTTTTTAAAAAAGCTTTTATATGTTGTATGTATACGAGGATGGTAGAAACTCATAACAGAAATCGTCAGCATAGCTGGCGTTTATTGATCACATTTCTCATGCCAATCACTATTATAAGTTTTCATATATGTTATGTCCTTACAGTGACTCTATGTTGTGGTTATTACTAATTGTCCTCATTGTTCAGATGCATAAATTGAGGCATAGATAATCTAACTTACCCATGGCATAGAGAGAGTATCTAACTTACCCGAGAAATTATCTAATTTACCCACATAGCTAAAATATAAATCTAATTGTGTTTTATTTAGGACGAAGAATAAAAGAGAGACATTTTTTAAAGGCTGTCCAAGGATCTACTCTCCTTGATCGATCCTTGTTCCCATAATTTGTGTTATTATATATTCAATTTGGTTGGAAAATATCACCGACAAATTCCTGGGTCCAATCCTTTTAAGGCTGAGGTCCTATAATGTTTCAGCTTACAGTCTCCTTTTGCAGGGTTGTTACTGTGGGTTCAGGCAACAATGGCCAGGGACCATGGAAAGCAGAAATCCAATACAACTCTCTGTCTACAGTCAACATGCTAAACCACATCATGGCAAACCTGTGGACATTCAGGGTATGCCTTGAGGAGGGAGCTTAGGCTAAGTGGTAAAAGTTGGGTAGGAATCTACTGCATATTCAAAGGGAAATGAAGACAATTCAAAAAAGATGGAGTAGCATGATTAAAGGCATGAGGAAGTAAGCGGTAGTTTATATTATTGACCGGATGATATAATAAGCTTAGAGACAGTGGTATGCTAACATCAGCTTGTAATATCTTACACAATCAGATTGTCAAATTTTCAGGAATTTTGCAAGCTGATTATTAAACAGCCATTATTTAAAATTAAATTATATAAAATTACAACTAAGTATACTACAAATGAAAGTGCTAAATAAAATCATCACTTCCTAGTGATTTTACTGTATTTTATTGTTTATGCCCTTGAAGTTATCTATATCTATGTTATCTGTTTGGTAGAAATACTATTAACAGGTTTATATCCTAATCCCAAATTCTTGAGACCTTTGAAGTTATCTATATCTGTGTTATCTGGTTGGTAGAAATACTATTAAC
The DNA here is from genome assembly GCF_001698545.2 of Rhinopithecus bieti. NCBI lineage: Eukaryota > Metazoa > Chordata > Mammalia > Primates > Cercopithecidae > Rhinopithecus > Rhinopithecus bieti. The sequence goes on from NW_016807233.1 coordinate 3,245,701, forward strand.
AGGTTCATATCCCTTATCCCAAATTCTTGAGATCAGAAGTGTCTTGGATTTAGAGTTTGTTTCAGAGTTTGGAATATTTGCATTATATTCATTGACTGAGTATCCCTAATTTGAAAATCAGAAATCTGAAATGCTCTAATGAGCATTTCCTTTGAGCATCTTGTTGGTGCACAACCACTTCCAGTTTTGGAACATTTTGTACTTCAAATTTTTGGATTAGGGATACCCGACCTATATGAGTGTGGTATTGCAGGTATCTTTACACTGTGTAGTTAATATGTTACATTGGTAGCTTAAAGTCGGCTGTGGTGAGGGCATTTACACCACAGAAATTGGCAAATACTAAAAATTCGTGCTTTTTTCCTATCAAAGAGCTTCCTATTAAACATTTACCAGCACACCATGGCTCAGAGGTGAGAATGGATCAGGTATCAAAAGATATTGAATGCATTTCTGAGAGTTCAAACCATAACCTCTAGAGTATTGGTTCTTGTATTAGCTCAGGTTCCTGAAAAACCAGAGCCCATGGCATGCATGAAGCAGTAGTTGTTTACTGGGAATTGCTATCCCAGGGCAGCATGAGTTAGGGCACAGAGAGATGAGAGAGGAGGATGGATGCAAATACAAAGTGATGCAGTACCAAGCTGACTACTGCTTCACAGCTCACAGTAGACACAGCCAGTTGTTCATTTCCAGATGGAGCCTTAGGTCAGCCTGCCAGAGGGAGAAGCAGAGAGGAAGTGTATCTGCCAGCTCCCTTCCATCCCATCTTCTGTTAATGAAAAGTTCTTCCCACCAGACTGAACTCAGTCACATTTCTGGGCTATAGGCTCAGAAGAAGCCAGAATCCAGCCTGCCCTGCCATGGAGCACTTTGTGTGAATCAGAAAGTAGTGGGAGGTGCCAGGGCTCTGATGGTAGAAACAGGAAAAATCATGCAGAATCAGTTTCCACCCCAGAGAGACTGGTGGACAGAGAGGCCGTGAGAAACTGAGGGATCATGTGTGATGCCCGTACAATTTTCAGACTTTAGGGTACAAAAGTCTTATTTGTGGAAGCTTGCCCAAAGGTTGTTTTTCTGGGCTCATCTTGAGAATTCTGGGTGTTTAGAACTGGGGTTGGAGTTGGGGATTGCCTTTTCTCATGACCATCCTGGGAGACTGTGCAGTGGGGTCACTGGGCCGCATCAGCAGAGACAAACGGGCCCTCACTTGTTTGCACATGTCCTCATCCACCTGTGTTGTCTTCCTATCTTCTGTCTTGTTACATGTTCTTTTCTGAAATCCCATTTAGATTCCTAGAATTCTGATCAAGTATAGTTCGTTTGCAGCTTTTCCTACTGGCTTTCAGATTCCCGTGAGAGAGCCTTTTCCTCTGTCTCAGCATCTCTGATATAGCCCATATTTTTCTACTTTTCTAATGAATGAGGATCTGGGAGATTAGGAAGAAAGACTCTAGAGACCAGCAGATGTGGATATGGAACCCTCAACTCGATCACTTGTCTTTCAGATCCTCAGTTTCTTCATCTATAAAATAGGGACTTTGGTTCCTACCTCATGGGTTGTTCGGAGGATCTCATCAGGAAACCCTTCTACTGCAATCTGTGTAGTTGCTGGCTCATCGTGAATGAACAGTGCTTTAGAATCAATCATTCTTGGTTTGGTGGGTTTGTTTGTTTGTTTGTTTGTTTGTTTGTTTGTTTTTGAGATGGAGTCTCACTCTGTCACCCAGCATGGAGTGCAGTGGCATGATCTCAGCTCAGTGCAACCTCTGCCTCCTGGGTTCAAGCAATTCTCCCACCTCAGCCTCCCGAGTAGCTAGGATTACAGGTGTGTACCACCACACCTGGCTAATTTTTGTATTTTTAGTAGAGATGGAGTTTCACCATATTTTCCAGGTTGGTCTCGAACTCTTGACCTCAAATGATCCACCTGCCTCGGCTTCCCAAAGTGCTCATATTACAGGCATGAGCTACCACACAAAGCCCTGGTGGTTATTTTTAAGTAGCGATGAGAGTGTTAAGAAATGACTATCTATTCACCGGGTGAAAGAGAACTGTAGAACCATGTTGTTTCTCTTTGTGCCATGCTAGATGCCCTTTCAAGAAGACAGAGGAAAGAACACTGAGAACTTCCAGCCTTCCCTTGGGATTTCTTTGAGGTTCTGGCATTTTTGGGAGCAGAGCTGGTACCTGGCAGCTGTCTGACCAGGCTGACTTCAGCCAGGCCAGTACACAGTCTCCGGGTGAGGTGACAGACTGTGTTGTGGATACGATATGCTGAGGCATCTCTTTGACAAAGGTGCTTTCTGAGCACAAACTGACTCCAAGCTGTCTGCCTAAGCCTCCCCCTAAAGGAGGCATCTGTAACAGAAGAGGCGTAAGGTTCCAGGAGCCTCCAGGGCTGCCTCACACCAGCCCATGCTCTATGGGTCTCTGTCTCTGGGCCCGGGGTCCAGAGATACCAGGCTCCATTGGATGCCATTCAACCAGGTGTTGTGAATGCAGATTTCTCTGCTATGATGGAGAATTGGCAATTGTCAAGACCTTCCCTGGAGTTGCTGTGCCTTGAGGAATGGCTGCCATCCTCAAGAGAGACCCAGAGCTGTTGCCGAGGCAGAGCATCAGCATGATTGCTGGCATTTTTGTGCACCTCCTGTGCACCAGGCACGTTCTTTTCTTCACTTAATCGTCTCAACTCTGCCAGGTTGGGGATATTAATAACCCATTTTGCAGGTGAGGAAATTAAGGTCCAAAGATCACATAGCCTGGAAATTTAGACCCCGATTTGCCTATATTGCAAACTTCCACGTTTCTTCAACTTTACGTCAGGGAAGTGTGAGGCCCTTGTCACAGCTTCCTGCTATTGCCCCCAAATTGAACTATTGTGGCAAAATGGTGTTGGGTAGATTGGGATTGCAATGGCATTAGAATCATAACTGTGGTCTCTCATGAGTCAACATTAACCAAGCCTCAGCTTTGCACCAGCCTTGAAGGTCAGTACTGTGAATGTAACCACAAGGAGAAAAGAAAACCCTCCCAGAAGTCAGTCTGGTGGTAGCAAATCCAGGTGGGAAGAACCCAGAAATGGCTGCCCAGCAAGGCAGGCTGTGGTTAGTGAAGACAAGTCATAAGGGCCAAGATCCTGTTCTGAACACTGAAGGGCCCAAGGGCGATGGGGACTAATTATAGAGGAATTGAGAAAAGTGTTACAAAAGAAGTGAGACTTAAAATGAGACTTACGAAAAGATAAAGAATTATCTTAGTAGCCAGACATGGAAAATAGGTTAAAGAAGGGAGAACAGGTGGCTTCCACCTGTAATTGTGTCACTTTGGAAGGCTGACGTGGGAGGATTGCTTGAGACCAGGAGTTCAAGACCAGCTGGGGCATTATAGCAAGACCCCATCTCTACAGAACAAACAATTAAGATGGATGTGGTGGTGCACACCAGTAGTCCAGCTACTGGGAAGGCTGGACAATTGCTTGAGCCCAGGAGTTCCAGGCTTTGGTGAGCCATGACTGCTCAACTGCAGTCCAATCTGGGTGACACAGCAAGAACCTGTTTGAAAAAAAAAAAAAGAGAGAGAGAGAGAACAGCAGGTGCCAAGGTTCAGAAGAACAAGGGAGCAGGATGATCTTCCCGGGAAGAGCCAGCATTTCCCATTGTCCTGAGAGAAGGGTGCCACAGAAGGACTGCTTGGAGAGGGCAGGTGGGTCTTAGGGCAGTTAGGTTTCAGGTCTTTATACCAAGCTAAGGAGTTTGTGTTTTATCCTCCAAACATTTTGAAGGATTATCTTCCTTAGAATCTCTGTGTATTAAAAAGATATCACAGTTGTGTCGAAGCAGGAGGCAGAATTAGATAAGGCCAGGCCCAGCGTTCTAATGCCAGCGATTGGCAGAAATTTTTTGTAGAGGGCCAGAGAGCAAATATTTCTGGATTTTCAGTCTTTACTGTCTCTGTTGCAGCTACTCAAGCTACTCAGCTACTCTGCCATTATGGTGTGAAAGCATCCATAGATGATAGATAAATGAATGGGCATAGCATTTATTTATGGACACTAAAATTTGAACTTTATCTAATTTTCATGTGTCATTAAATACTCTTTTGACTTCAAAAAAATTGAAATGTAAAAATAATTTTGAGCTCCTGGGCTGTACAAGAACCAATAGTGGACATTTGACCCAAGTGGTCCCTAAAGGACAGTTATACAATCCAGGGAGGCACAGCTTCAGGCAGGGAAATGAGGGATTTAATTTCTGTTTCAAAAGTTCCTGGAGACAGAAGGGGCCATATCTTTCTCACTTGTAATTGTTAGGGCCAGTTTGGGAATCTCATCAAAAAGGGGAGGGTGGGACTCACGCTTGATTATGCCTGTATTGCTTCCATAAATTACCCACAGAACATGCACTTCTGCCATGAAAACAATTCAAGAAGGAAAGTGAAAGATTCCATATCAGAGAATGGCTACCCAGCAACCTGTTTCAAAACCAGAAAAGATGCCTCAGGTGCCTCTTCCTGCTTGACTTTCTGATGGAGAGGAGCACTGATGCTAGGTACGGTCTGACTTCAGTGGGGAGTCTGACTCTTTAGGGAATCTGATGGGAGATCCAGCACCTTTAAGATTGTCCCTTCCTTGGGTGACCCCTCTTTGAATGGTAGAGGTATAGTCTTAGGCACAGGAGTTCCTCAAGGAAGGAGACTGGGGTGAGGTCCTTGTCAACACTTTGTGGTTCCCAGTGTGTAGGTTCCAGAAAGAACCTGTGTATAGTAGGCATTTGCTGCTCCCCATGCTGGGGATCATCTGCTGTCTGTGGGGCCACGGGGGTCTCTAGAGGAACCATGGTCCTGGCTATGGTGGAAAGAGTCTACAGTGGCCCCATATGCTGTGGTTCTGGGGGAGAGCTCAATCTGGAGAGGCATTTCTTGAGCCATCTGTGCCAATCTCCCTGGGGGTCCTCTGGGTTCCTCTTCCCTTTACAATAACTTGGTTGGGAACCTACATACAGAATCTTTTATGTGCCTGAAATTTCAGGAGACTCTTCCTCTAGCAACCGCTTAGATGGTGCAAAATCCTACCATACCCAAACTGCGCAAATTCTACCCAGCAATAACAGGCGGTGAGATGGACAAAGATGGTGAGTGAGAAATCATGAGGCTCTACCTCCTTACAAGCATGGGGGTGATCCTGTCTGCCAGGTGTGGCTGGTGGCCCTTGACTTCATTTTCTCTACTTTTTGCATGACAATGCTCAACTAGCTTCTGTTGTAGTCTGAAGAGCATCTGTCCTAGCGGGTCACATGGTCAGCTGTCTCAACATGAGATTTCACAGGTTTTACTGACTGGAGGAGTCAGAGACCTGGGAGTGATGGAGACTCAGCCTACGGCCCACTTTCCAACTCATGGTGCACCAAAAGTTGACAGTTTCTCTCTCTCTCTCTCTCTCTCTCTCTCTCTCTCTCTTTCCCCTAAGCTTTATGCCGGGGAGTCCTCTTTCCTACCCCCACTGAAGATCTTCATGATCACCCCTCTTTTCACACACCATTTCTTTCATTCTAATATTAATGTTCATTTTGATAAATGGTCACCCATTCATCAAGCCAGGGTGTTTATTAAACACCAGGGAGAGTACTAGGCTCTGCAGATGCCCTGGGGGAACAAAAGGGCTCAGAGTTTTCAGGATTTGGAGAGAGCAGTATGAGCTTGAGGAAAAGCTAGTGTGGTTGGAATGGAGAGATGGAAGTAAAACATTAGTGACAGAAAGAAGCTTCTCCTGCCTCAGTTAATGCTGCCACCAAGGCTAGATAGATTGTCCTCATGTAGGAACTCAGTTAATTGGTGCTTAAACTTCTGAAATGGAATGATTTAGGAGGTCTGCTTTTCAGTTATTTTTAGGGGTCCTTTTTGACCTCCTTTATTTACAGAATGATCACTTCATAAGGTGCCATTATGGAAATGGCATTCCTTCCCCAGTTTCAGTCTGTAGGGTGATGGTCTTTAACTCTCTGGGTTAGTAGAAGTCAGGACTGCTAGGAGGAGGAGACTCAGCTTCCCTTCCAGGGCACTTTTTTAGATGCTGCAAGATGACCCACATTGGTGTCAGGCTTTGGACAGACAAAATGGAACCAAAGGGGATCATTTTCAGGGGAGTGTCAATCCGAAAGGGAGCTTTCCACATTGGGGACGTGGCCAGTGTAATTGAAGCTGGGCCTCACTGGCCATGCCAAGGGCCAGGCAGAGAATCGATTCAGTTCAGTCCTTGCTGAAACCACACAAGTTCTTCACCTTGAATTTGGCATTAATGACCTGCAGTTGTTGGAGGAACGTAGAGCTCTAGCATGCCTTCACAGACAGTATCTTGTGGCTTTAAAGGATAGTGGCTGTGCTGCAGAGTGGTCTTGCCCAGACTGGAGTGGACCTGATGCTAGCTGTTCTGACCTTGTATCATTTCCCCAGCTGGAAACAAGGCATTCTCTAGAGCATCGACCTCATGGGGCTGTTCTGCTCAATGAGCTGATGTATCACTCAGCACTCTGCACTATGTTGGGTACACCATGACTGCTCAGGAAATGCCACTGGACACTCTTAAATTTGTCCCTGTTGCTCATCACCATCATCCTTTGAAACAGATCACATTAACTACCTTCTTCCAAGCCCTGGGTTCAGCACTTTACATACATTAGCTCATTTAATCCTTGCAACTATCCTTCAAAGGAGGTAATGATACCCTTGTTTTACAGATGAAGAAACTAGGCTAGAAAAGTGTTTGTCTGGAGTAAGGAGGAGAGTAATGATTTTTTAAAAAAATAATAATAATACACGCTAATGTAGAAAATGTCATCATCCCAGAGGTGCGCACAATAACTAGCTAGTGAATATCCTTCTTTTTTTTGTGTGTGTAGATGTGTGTATAAGAGGCTCAAGGAGCAGAGGCAAGAAGACCTGCCCCCTCTGCCATGCTTCAGATTACCTTCTGGTGTGTCTGTCACTCTCTCTGGGGTCCAGGGTCTTTTTCTATGTACTGTCTTGCCATGAGTCCACGACTATGGTGGGTAGGTATCTGGTAGGCAGGTATTCAATGGGCATTGCCTCCCTGGGGAAGTCTGTAGAGAAGCTCTGAAGAAGGGAAAAGGAATAGAGTTCCATGGATCCATTCACAAAATAAAACAAGGGTTTTCAGAAAAACACAAGACTGTTCATCATCAATGCCATCTATGCACCCATGGACTAATTAATGGTCATCAGCGATATCATGCTAGAATCCTTTCTTGCAGAATTGTTTCATAGTGTATCTCTAAATCCAGAGATTGAAGACCAAACAACCAATGTGTTTCTCCCACACATAAAGCTGTTTTTTCCTTGTTGTATCTTAAGCTTCTTTTCTCTCTGAATCTAAGGTATGAGTAATTCATTACACAATTGAACTTTATGGTTTGTTTATGCTGATTTCAATTACAGAATAAATGACTACCTAAAGCTTTAAAGAAACTAATGAAAAAACAGACATCAATCAAGAACATTTATGAATAAAGACTTTAAACATCCGTACTTAGAAATATATATGATATTTAGAAATAGATCTGAAAAGACTTATGTAATGTGTTTTAATCAAATCTTGAAGAGAAATTGACCAATAAATCAAATCTTGAAAAGAAATTGACCAATAAATCAAATTTGGAAAGAAAGTGACAGATAAATCAAATCTAAAAAAGAAAACAACCACTATATCAAACAGTGATATGTTTATTAAAGCAACTGATCTCATTTTTTTGTGTGTGAACCTGTTTCTTTGCTGAGCCCATGTATTAGAAATACTTTTAGGAAACAGCCTTCTTATACCATCAATGCTATTCTCTCTCTCTCTCTCCCGCTCTCTGTCTCTGTCTCTGCCTCCCGTCTCTCTCCCACAGACACACACCCACACACAAAAACACAGAGATAGTTTGAAAACGAAAGCAGTGAGTTTGCTACAGAGGAGATAGAGGAGAGAAAAGATCAATTGTATACAAATATCCAGTACTGGACTTATTTTCACGTGATGTCTGGGATTTATGCTACATGGTGGCTTATATATAAAAACTTCAGATCCAAGGTAGACCTGATGAATCTTAATCTTTCACAGTGAATTGGGTTATATCAATTCCAAAGGGAACTATGTGTTGCATCTATATAGCAATGTACAGGATGTGATATTTCAATTGCTTTACAATTAACTTTTAGGGGTTTCTACGAAGGTTTTTATTTTGGTATATTTTTAAGATCAAGTCAAGTGTGTCGGGGTTGGGGTGTGTGTGTATAAATTTGGATGCTTGTATAGACCTAGAATATAGGTTAAACTTTCAAATGATCTTCCAATGAACTGATTGTGTGTGTGTGAGAATGTGTGTGTACAGGTTTGGAGGATGTAGATACATGGAGGTGTGTGTGGGTAGGTATGTGTGTGGAGGGGGTACGTGGTGTGTATGTGTGTGTGTAGGCGAATGTGTATAGGAGTATATGTGTGTGTATGTGCGTGTGTAGGTACAGTTGTGTGTATGGGTATGCGTGTCGGAGTGTGAGTATGTGTAGGGTTGTGTGTAGGGGTGTGCATGGAGGGGTGTGTGTTTGTGTATCTGTTTGGAGTGGAGGATGTTTCCGTATCACCAAGGCCATCCCTGCACCATCTGTCTCATTGCCTCCCCCAACAGTGCTAGATACATCTCTGATTTCAGAAAGGAACTTTTCAAAGAAAAAGCTTCAAACTTGTAATCATGTCCTATGAACATGTCCGGCACTTACCAACACAGCGGTGAATTAAAATGTTCTGTTATCACCCTCAAATTTGCACTTTCAATTGTCATACAGTATATTCTAATATTTGGCTTAGAAAGTGATGTTCACTATATTTAGATTCCTCCTTAATTAGTTTCCAATTCATAAACATGTCATATAAGTCCATCCTCCGACTGTAATCGCCTATAATAATATTAATAATTGGTCGGTTGTTGGGGTAAACTCTTTATATGTCTTTTCTCTTTGGGTCACACATATGCACATGAGGTAGGGGATCTTATTTTTCCCATTTATAGTGACGGAAACTGAGGCAGCAAAAGAAAGCAAGCTCCCTATCTTACTCTTGACTAGACTTGTTATACCTGATAACAGCAATCATATAAGAGACAGTTCAGAGCCAACTTTTTCCTTCTTCAAATGATGAGTTAATCTGTCCTGATGTAAGCCAGCTTGTTTTTCTTAACCCTGTCATAATCTTTTTTTTTTTTTTTTTTTGAGACGGAGTCTCGCTCTGTCGCCCATGCTGGAGTGCAGTGACCGGATCTCAGCTCACTGCAAGCTCCACCTCCCGAGTTGATGCCATTCTCCTGCCTCAGCCTCCCGAGTAGCTGGGACTACAGGTGCCCGCCACCTCGCCTGGCTAGTTTTTTGTATTTTTTAGTAGAGACGGGGTTTCACTGTGTAGGCCAGGATGGTCTCGATCTCCTGACCTTGTGATCCCCCCGTCTCGGCCTCCCAAAGTGCTGGGATTACAGTCTTGAGCCACCGCACCCGGCCACCATAATCTTATATGAAATGGAATAGGTGTAGCTGTGGGAAGGTTCCAAAGAGATGAACGCTTCTGCTTTGCACATTGAAAACCATCTTCTCACTTCCTACATTTTCAAAAATGTCAAAACTTTCTATCTCTTCTCCCAGCCCAAGTCACTCGTTCATAAAAAGTGGCATAAATTAGATTATATGACTGGAAATTTTATTCCCTAATACTCGTTTCAGATGGAGTCTATAATATCCCACTCGGAAAAAAAATTCTCTTGTTGATTTTTATTTTCATTTGGGTTACCAATCAATGATGTTTAAACTAAGATGACTTGGGTTATTTTATAAGGTGGACATAGATCTGTGCTCACAAGGATAGAACTTTTTTGTTCTTTATCCAATAAAATAAAGTTTTAAGGTTCGTTCCATCGCTTTAACCTTTTGATAATGTTGGTAACATTCATACCATATTTTTTATTTTTTCCAATATAGTGATATATTTTATTTTTTATGATTTATTTTAGTGGACAAAACGTATATATTTATGTTGTATAATGTAACGTTTTAAAGTATGTTTATACTGTGAAATAGCTAATTAATTAGATTAATTAAATCAAACAAATTAACATATACATTACCCCACATACTTATTTTTTTTCTGGGTAGTGAAAACACTTAAAATCTATTCTCTAAGCAAGTTTGAAGTATACATTGTAATTAACTATAGTAACCAGGTTGTATAATAAATTTCTTGGACTTATTCCTCCTCTCTAACTGAAGTTTTACGTCCTCTGAACAACATCTCTCTCGTTCCCCATCCCCTGGCTTCTGGTAACCACCATGCTATTCTCTGCTTCTATGGACATCCATATTTTAAAATAGCTTGCATAGAAATGCTTTCAATTTAAGTATTGAGATCAAAGATAGACCAAAAAATAAGATGCCTCTGGGGGGGTGGGGCGCGGTTTGCAGTGATACTTCTAAACATTTCTGGTACATTTTGCAGTGTCCATGATTCTCTACTGAAATTATTTTTTTTCCAGTGGCTTGTGAAAAACTGGAATTCTGCATGGGGCCAAGCTTCATAGGCATGCAATGTGTGCAGTTATACTCATGCTCAAATGGGTGCCACACTTGATTTCACATTTGGCTGTCCCCTTGAATCTCTTAATACTTTTTGAACAAGGAACCTTGCATTGTCGTTTTGCACAGGCCCCCTCAGTTCTGCAGCGTGTGAGTTCTGCATTCCCCACCTTTCACTCAGTACATAGACACTGTCTATCTTCTCCAAGCTTGATTTGCAGGAAGTTAAGGTCCAAAACCATGCCCCGTGTTGAGTGTACTCTGTAACGCTTGTTCTGCCCTTTCTCACTTTTTTTTCCTCCACATTGTTTAAGGATAGAATTTAGAACCATGGAGGGAAAGACTCAGAGATCATCTATTTAATATTCTAGCAGTTAAGAAGGAAAACAAACAGCAGAAATGCATGCTGAGTGTGTTCTTGGAAAGTGGTGAAGGACACCATCCTGGTCTGAGGGAGCCAGTCGTCCCTGACCCAAGATTGCTTGAGTTCGTACAGAACAACCTCAGGCCCCATGAGGCTTAACTTAGCCATGGCCAAACATGAAAGTCCTGTCTAAGGATCGGTCCCTCTTGCTACTGGGTTAGTACCTCATTCTGTGATTTCAGTTTTGCCAGACGTGAATGTAGGTAAGGTGCCATATCAATACATAAAATAATATTTTTGTATTTTGTCTCTTGCTGTTTACTTTTTGTTTTTTTAAATAGAGCCTTGCTCTATCGCCCAGGCTGGAATGCAATGGTGCAATCTCAGCTCACTGCAAGCTTCACCTCCCTGGTTCGTGCCATTCTCCTGCCTCAGTCTCCCGAGTAGCTGGGACTAGAGGTGCCCGTCACCACGCCTGGCTAATTTTTTGTATTTTTAGTAGAGATGGAGTTTCACCATGTTAGCCAGGATGGTCTCGATCTCCTGACCTTGTGATCTGCCCAACTCGGCCTCCCAAAGTGCTGAAATTACAGGCATGAGCCACCACGCCCAGCCTCTATTGACGTTTTTATAGGAAAAGAATAACAATGGAATATCATTTAGGAAAATAAAATTTTGAAATCACTCAGAATCGCTCCATCTCTATGTCAGTGCTGTGCAGTAAAACTTTCTCTGCTGATGGACTATTCTAGATCTGTGCTGTGCAATGCAGTAGCCATCTGCTATGTGTGATGCCTGAGCACTTGAAATGAGGCTAGTGTGTCAGAGGAACTGAAGGCTTAGCTGTATTTCATTTTAATTAATTTAAATCTAAATAGCCATATGTAGATAGTTCCTACTGTGTTGAACTCTAAATATTAATAGTTACTCCTCTTATTTTAGTGTATATTCTTTGATTCTCTGTGCAAACTTTCCCCCCCACAGTTGACTACATCATACCACTTATTGTGTGGCTTTTTAAAACTTAATTTTACAAACAGTTTTCCATTTTTAGTTTAACATTCAATGATGGGGGTGTCTCTTGGTGTCTATCTCTCTACCTTGGTACAAGAAAAGAGGGCCTGGAAATTGTTCAGCAGTAAACATTGCATTGACCCTTGGCCACAGTTGAGGAGCACCATATTGTGTTACCCAGAAGGGGGGACATTTAGACAAAGGAAAGGAACTTTGTGACTGAGCTCTTTTCTCCTGCCCACAAAGGCTTTGGACAAGCGGGACTACCCACCATCTTGAGAACATCCAGACATTTGTTAAACATCCACTAGGTGTTCACCACATGCTCTTTGTGTAAATGGCTCTTGTCATCTTGGCAGAAAGCCTTTACCGTAGGCACCATTCTCATTTTGTGTGTGAGGTAAGTGGGAAGAAGGCACTTGACCAGGGTCATGGTGTCTGACTGGGATTGGTCCCCAGTTCTCCCTGGCTTCAAACCCCATTCTATCTCCACTCTTGCCTGTCTCCAAGATACTGGGGAATCATATGGATGGACCCCGCTAGTGTGGATAGCGCTTACCTTTGTCTCTTATCCTTTAAATGCCTGAGAAAAACCTGCTTTTATTGCTGTGTTGTCACTCTTCATGATGTTACCTCCTGGTAAATGTTACCACTTTGTCTAGTGAAATGCAAAACTCAAAATGATATGGTTCTGCTTTTAAAAGGTTAAACATTTACTGATTTTTATGGTTTGTGTGATTGTGAGAGAGAGATGGAGCGAGAAAACACAACTGCATATACACACACGTGTGCATGCATACACACACAATCCTGTTAGGTCACACAATGGGATAATTACTATTATAGGTCAGATGTGCTAGCTTATGATATAAAAACCACCCAGAGTCTAACTTATGTGGAAACCAACTGCCTTGACACTCCTGTCTTAAAGTCTATCACCATCTACTAGCCATGGTCACTGAAGATTAACCAAGGCCAGGGGCAATTCAGTGAACTGCTATGGGGCTGAGGTATGAGTCCCAAAGGGGAAGGAAGCTAACCCCTCCCAGTCCAGGAAACTCAGTTTGCCCATCAGCGCACGAGCCCCAGAAAGTCCAAGCTTGCAAGATTCTCCAGGCCGAGAGCGGCTTTGCTAAGGTCATCAGATCTGGCTACTGCACCCAGAGTGGAGACCTCTGATTGGAGGGGAAGGAAGAGCAGTTCCCTCTTTCTTTCCCTGCTTCCTTTTGTTATCCAAGGGCCTCAGAGATGTCTGGAGGATGGCTGGGGGTAGTGTGATTTGAAACTCTGCCACAGGCCATGTCCCTGGGGCCACTGACCCCTGTTGCTTGGGAGACACCAGCCTGGAAGCCGGCCTTGACTCTATCTAATCCAACAGGCACTTACTCACCACGTGGCATGGTCCAAAAATAACACGCAACGGGGGGCCTTGGGGACACCAGGCCTAGCTAGCGAGAAGCCACCACCAGCCGAGAACCGATTTCCTGTTTGCGTTCGTGCCCAGAGGCTTCGTGGAGCTCGCTTGGACTTCCCATTTCCTCCTCTTTCCAACGTTCCCATTAGCTCCCTTCTTCAGCTGCACAGGACTGGCTCTAGGAGCCCCTTGTCCCAGCAAGGATGGTCACCTGCCGCTGAATTCTCATTAGCAGGTAGAGGAAATTGTCACCAAAGACTGAAATGCTTGAAATCAGGAGAATTGGGATGAACCAGCTCAGCTTTTTATTCCAAAACCTATCTCATGCCTTGAGGAAACTGAGCAAATGCCACAATCTGAACCTGTTTTTTAATCATTTAACACCCTAGCAGTAACCGGGCTTGTTGGCTCACGTCTGTAATCCCAGCACTTTGGGAAGCTGAGGAGGGTGGATCACTTGAGGTCAGGAGTTCAAGGCCAGTCTGGCCAACACAGTAAAACCCCTTCTCTAGTAAAAATACAAAAATTAGTTGGGCGTGGTGGTGCATGCCTGTAATCTCAGCTACTCAAGAGGCTGAGGCTGGAGAATCTCTTGAACCCGGAGGTGGAGGTTGCAGTGAGCCAAGATTGCACTCCAGCCTAGGCAGCAGACTGGGACTCCATCTCAAAAAAAAAAAAAAAAAAAAAAAAAAAAAAAAACCCTAGTAGCGTAGCTGATAACGAGGGCCCTGGTAGAACCTTGTCTGAATTAGTGTCTCATCTTTCACCCACTGTATGAACTTGACCGTATCACCTATTGCCCTAAGTCTCAGTTTCCTTATCCTTAAAAGGAGAATAGTTCCTGTGTAGCAGCATGTATTTATTTGTTTTTCCTGGTGGTTTTGGAAGCAGGTACTACTGTGCCTAGAGTCCCTCCCAGGGACTGACGCAGGCTCCTTCAGCCCTGCGCATGACTGCCTCACTCAACAAGGGTTTGGGTTACGGGTACAAATATTTTCTGCACCAACAGGTGCATAGTCTGACAGTTGTGAGAGGACTTTTGGAGATGATGAGACAGAATAATTCCAACCAAGATGATTTCCCCTACATCTGGAACGTGTGATTGCTGTAAATGCATGAAGTTGCTTGGAGTACAATAGTAGTAGTCGAAGAAGCAGCAGTAGTAACACTAATGGTAAAAGTAATTGTGATAGCAATAATTAGAGCACTATTAGATTAGTATACTAGTGTAATTGGCAGTAGCAGCAGCTCTAGTAGTTAACCAGTAATAGTGATAGCGGTAATCATGTTAATGGTAGTAGTAATGGTAGCAACAGCAGCAGTAACAGTAGTAGTGTGTAGTGCTAAAAATAGCAGTTGTAGTAACAGTAGTAGTTAATAGTAGTAGTGATAGTACTGGTGGTAATAGCAATAGCAGTAGTGGTGATAATAGTATTAATGGTAAAAGTACCAGTAGTAGCAGTAAATAGTAATAGTTAACCTAGACTGTGCACTGCAGATGCTGCTAAAGTTTTTCACAGACCCACTCCTTTACTTTTCCCAAATAACCCTAAGATAGCTGTTTTCCCTACATGTCAGAGAAGAGGGTGAGTCCTGATGCCCATATTTGGATACTGAATTGTTTATTTCCAGCCTGTCCCATGAAAAATTCTATCTACATTGTCAACCTCATTAGACCTTCACAAGGTCGTCTGCCGTCTCCCCGGCACACACAGGGAAACAGACACTCAGCAAAGTGGTCTGGCTTCCCACAGAGGTTCCTAGCCAGTTGACCATGCCAATGAGCACCGTTGGCCTTGAGCAGGCTGGGTGCTGATGGGAGAGGAAGCCCCTGTGATGGAGCCAGTCCTCCAGCTGGCTTCTGAGCTGACCAGTGAGTCTTTTGGTGTGTAGATGCCCTTGTCTTCAGAGTAACTGATCTCACTGTAGGCTGAGTGGTTGAAGCATTGGAATCACGTTTGTTTGGTTCTCATGGCTCTTCTGGGAGCCAGTGACGCCAGAGCTCATGGACTTCAGGGAAGCAGAGTTACTGAGCTCTGATGCCCTAATTGCAATCTAGATGTGTCTGGAGATGGCCTCCCTGGGGGTTACAAGGAGGTGCTGTGTTCCATCCAGTTGGCCAGCTTTTTCTCAGAGTCTTCATCACCTAACCTGTCTGATAATCCTGCCTCATTCTTGTACAGCCTCTAGTCTTCCACCTTCCCTGGTGGCTGCATGCCCCTGTGGTGACCTCTTGGGGATCCTTTTGGCTCTGACTCTATCACTTCAGTCTCAATTCTTCCCCGTAGCAGGGACAGCTTACAAATGAGACTCCTCCCAGCAGTGGGCTTCAGGAGAGAGTCACGTGGCCATGTTTGCTTAATATATATATATATGTGTGTGTGTGTGTAAATTTACATATATATGTAAATATAAATATATTTACAGAAATCATCTCATACTTACAGTAAAGGATATAGGGAAAGCTAAAAATCACTAATAATTTCATCAGAGAAAAATCACCATTTTAACCTTGGAGAATCTTTTTGCAGTAGATTTTCAGTGCACACATGCCTTAGAGTGTCTGACATGATTGTGATCATGTGACATTTAGAAAGGCATGCATCTTGCATTTTTCCGTTTAGCACTAGACTAAGTGTAATTAACATTATCGAAAGCTGCAGACTATTATACTTTATGAATGAAACTATTTAATCATCAAACTATTATTGGATATTTAGATAGATTGTCTCCATTTTTCCTGTTATAGATAACACTATATTAAACATATTTATCTATAAATCTTAGTCTGAATCTCTGATTATATCTTTATTAAAAATGTTCACAAAAGAAATTATTTGTTATAGTTAGTTTTAAAACTTTCTTTTCTTTCTTTGTTTTGTTTTGTTTGGTTCTGAGGTGGGATCTCGCTCTGTCTCACCGGCTGGAGTGCAGTGGCATGATCTCGGCTCACTGCAACCTCCACCTCCCAGGTTCAAGTGATTTTCTTACCTCAGTCCCCCTCTAGTAGCTGGGATTACAGGCGTGTGCTGCCACACCTGGCCAACTTTTGTATTTTCAGTAGAGACGGGGTTTGACCATGTTTACCAGGCTGGTAAACCTGACCTCAGGTTATCCACTCGTCTCGGCCTCCCAAAGTGCTGGGATTACAGGCATGAGCCACTACGCCCGGCCTAATTTTAAAACTTAATACATATAATAAGATTACTTTCCGGAAAGATTGAATTGGTTTATACTACCACGAGTACCACAGGAGATACCTAGTTTCACTGTAACTACCTTATTAGAATTATTCATTTTACTAAACTTTCTTTAATAATCAAGCAAAATGATATCTTTGTGTTCATCTTTGTATTCTTTAATATCTTTGTATTCATCTGTGTTTACTCTTGGACATTTTCTCTATTTTATTTATGACCATTTTTGTTCCTCCTTCCATGAATTGTCTGTTCTTTTCCTTTACTACCTCACCTTATTTTTCAAGAGTGTTTGTGTTTTCCTGGGTGATTTCTACTTTTTTTTTTTTTTTTTGAGATGGAGTCACGCTCTGTCACCCAGGCTGGAGTGCAGTGGCCGGATCTCAGCTCACTGCAAGCTCCGCTTCCTGGGTTCAAGTGATTCTCCTGCTTCAGCCTCCCAAGTAGCTGGGACTACAAGCGTGTGCCATCACATTCCCAGGCAATTTCTCCCAGCAATTTATATCTTGTATATCAGTCCAATATTTGTGACAAAATTCTTCCATGTTTATCTCTGGCCTTTTAATTATACTTATATTTTTACACGTATAATATTTAGTTTGTAAATGAAATGTATTCCAGCTTAATATTCTTTCTTTGCTTCAGTGTTTGAAAAGTTTCTTTCCATAAGTATCAGTTAACTCTTCCCCCATACTTTCTCCATTTTTATGGTTGCTATATCTGACATTTAAATATTCAATGCATTTAGAATGTATTTGGGTATTTCACATGAGATGTTGAGTTAATTTGTTTAATAAATCACCAATTTTCTAACATTGTCAAAAAAAGCCTTCCTTTCTCTAATGGTTTGTATATGCATCTTTTACTGTGCATCAATTTTACACACACAGAAACGTTTCAGGGGTATTTTACTTCATTGATCTATTTATTTGCTGATTCTTATAATAGGACAGAACTCTTTTTTATGGTTTTATGATAAATTTAATATCTGCTATAGTGATCATTCTCATTCTTCTTTTCAAAATTGTTTTGAAGTGAAAAGGAAAAGTAATGCCTTTTAATTTTTTTCTTGGTGCAGTATATAGAATAGATTTCACACTCTGCACTCTGCAGCCAGACAAAGACTCAAATTCTGACTTTTTAGATCCTTAATTATAGAACAAAGTTAGTGTATCCACCTGAGATTCAGTTTATGCATCTGTGAAATGGGGTTAAATAGTATCCATGTCTCATGCATACCATGAGAACCTACCTCAAGCCAGGAATTCAGGGCCTGAAATATAGAAGGTGCTCAATCAACAGCGACTGTCATTCTGAGGTTCAGAGGTTTCACATTCTATCTGTGACCTCGTCTGGTGAGTAAAAACGATAACAGCTGTCTCACTGGCACCCAGGGCCCCTGGGTTTGAATTTTGCTGCTTTGACATTTTAAGGTGGTGGATCTCATGGCATCTGAAGTATTTCTAGGAGCCATCTGTTCTGAAGTTCATGTGCAGCAAAAGGCAACCTGTTCCTAGTTGAAAAAGACTGATGGGGTAAAGAGACCACAGAGCAGAATTCTATCCAAAGTAACATCCTCCTATAGCCTACAGTTTGGTCAGGAACATAGGCATGAGTATAGGCTTGAAGACTCAGCCCCACCAACTTAGAGCTGTGTGGCTTTGAATACGTCACTTAACCTTAATGCCCTCAGCTGTAAAATGGGCATTGCAATACTGTCTTCCTTTTGGAATTCTTGCGAAACACATACATGATTGTGAACATAAAACACTCATCACAATGCCTGGTACTGCAAGTACTCGATGACTGTTAGAGGCTAATGATGATGATGCTTTCGTCAGTATTAATATGTATTTGGACATACTCTTACTGCAACCTCACAAAGGAAAACCAGGAAACTTCTAGGTTGGAACAGGACGTTCGAGTGTGACTCTGTGCTATCTCAAAGCAGATATGAGCTGAGAATAGATTCACCAAATGACCCACTTTATCATTCAATAAAATGTGCTTATCTGGCAGTTGAGTATGTAGTCTTCCCAGGATTTCACAGATGTGCAGACATGGTGAGCTTCTGGGCACATGTGCACACACACACACACACACACACACACAAACACATACACTGTACACATGCCTGATGCATGTGTCTAAGCCTATGGTATACATGAAAGGTCTGTCTACTGACACTATCATGAAATAGTCATCCCTCAGTATCTATGGGGAGGTGGTTCCTGGAACCCCTCCTGTACCAAAATCCATGAATGGTCAAGTCTCTTACATAAAATGGTGTAGTAGGATTTGCATATAACTTACACACATCTTCAGGTATACTTTAAATGATCTCTAGATTGCTTATCATACCTAATACAATGTAAATGCTATGTAAATTGGTGTTACTCTGTACTTTTTAGGGAACAATGACAAGGAGAAAAAAGTCTCTATGTGTTTAGTACAGACGCAATGATCTTTCCTAAAACTTTTCTCAATGTTTTCATTTATTTTTTTTTTCAAGACAGTCTAGCTCCATGGCCCAGGCTGGAGTGCAGTGGTGTGATCTGGGCTCACTGCAACCTCTGCCTCCCAAGTTCAAGTGATTCTCCTGCCTCAGCCTCCCAAGTAGCTGAGACTACAGGTGTGCACCACCAAGCCTGGCTAATTTTTGTACTTTTAGTAGAGATGGGGTTTCAACATATTGGCCAGACTGGTCTTGAACTTCTGACCTCAAGTGATTTGCCCACCTCGGCCTCCCAAAGTGCTGGGATTCCAGGCATGAGCCACCATACCCAGCCCTAATTTTTCTCAATATTTTCAATTCCCAGTTGGTTGGATCCATGGGTGGGGAGCCCACAAATATGGAAGGCTGACTGTGTGTGCCTTTTGTTGCTGGTGCTGTTGACTGGCAGAAATTGGCAGTGAATTCCATGCTCTAAAATGTCATGGACTCTACCTGGGCCAAAGTTTTATAAAAAGTAGGTTGACTACCAGTTTTGGTAAGTACCGCCTTGTATCTACATCAGTGATGCACTAGGATCATGAAGTCTCATAGCTACAGAAAGGGTTTATCTGTCTGGTTAAGCACTTATAGAGCACCTATTGTCTGCATAGCATGCAGAACCAAATATGATTAGACATAATCCTGATTCTATAAATACTGCCAACTGCGGGAGAAAAGAAAATAAGTGGCTGATGAATACACAACTCTATCCCTCACTTCATGGCAGTATCACATATATCTGAACTATTGCTTCTATAGGTGAACTAAAGTTGCAATGCAGCCGAGAGCGGTGGCTCATGCCTGTAATCCCAGCATTTTGGGAGGCCAAGGTGGGGAGGTCAGGAGTTCAAGACCAGCCTTGCCAACGTGATGAAATCCTGTCTCTTAGCTGGGCATGATGGCACGTGCCTGTAGTCCCAGCTACTTGGGAGGCTGAGGCAGGAGGATTGCTTGAACGCAGGAGGCAGAAGTTGCACTTGATACTATCTTCAGTCCTTTATGAATAATGCCTATTATAGACACATGTGGGAAAAATGGTGTTAATACTTTCTAATATTTCCTTTCCTTCCTGGATCCAAAGATATTTTCATACACCTCTTGACCACACAGCATGGTACTATAATTTACCATGACCCATAAAACAAGCAGAAGTGACAAGTGTGATTTCTGGGTGGAAGCACTGAAAAGTTAGTACATGATTGCCCAAGTTCTCTTCCCCTGCTCTGGACAACAAGGAAGCTACGTGTTAAGATGATAGTACCAGAAAATGAAGGCGCCATCCACAGCCAGTCTCTGAGTAACTCTACAGTGTGAAAAGCAATGTCTGCATCTGTCTCTAGAGACTTGCGTAAGAAATTCAGCATGAATAAGAAGTAAACCTCTGTTGGTGAAAGCCACTGAGATTTGGGGGTGGTTTGTTAGAGTCACAGAGCTTCACCTTTCCTGGCAGATTCAAAATGCAGAATTGATAAACTGACTTTGTCCTAAGTAAGTCAAGGAAGGTTTTACCAAAGAATGTCAAAATCTTTGAGCAGGATTTTGATGTAAGAGCAGTTTACCTAATCCTCACAGCAAGCTTACGAAGGAGGGGATATTTTTGTTGTTCTAATCATCATCACCAAAAATGAGAAAATTAAAATTGAGGCCGAGAAAGGTGAAGTGCTTGGCCCACATGGTCCAGAGAAGAGCCTGGGATCAAACTGTGGATGTTTCTTTCCAAATCTCCTTTGCTTTCTTCTAGTTCTAGATCCTTACAGTCAGTACACTGAAGAGGGCATGGCTGACAACTGGTCATGCTTTTCTTTTTTTTTTTTTAATTACACTTTAAGTCCCAGGGTACATGTGCACAAGGTGTAAGTTTGTTACGTATGTATACATGTGCCGTGTTGGTTTGCTGTACCCATTAACTCGTCATTTACAGTAGGTATTTCTCCTAATGCTATCCCTCCCCTCTCCCCCTACCCGAGAACAGGCCCCAGTGTGTGATGTTCCCCACCCTGTGTCCAAGGTAGATGATACTGGCAATATTCTGTAAATCATAGGTTTGGTGGGTAAAAGGATATTGCATATAATTCATCAAAACTCACCTGTATGTGAGTGCTTAGCTTTGGGGCATTGCATTCCAGGACAGCTTTCGGACACTATTTTTGGAGTGGGACTCAAGTCTTTTAAATTCAGATGCCCAGTTGGCCTAACTCCTGTCTTCACAAGAATGAAACCACGTGGTAATGTGGTGAGGTAGAGGGAGACACAGGAAGAAGAACCAAGAGTGTGCATGACACCTAACTTTTTTTTTTAAGTAACAGAAACAATAATACATTACATTTGGATTCTGTTTTCACTGAAAGGAGTAAACCGAATTCACACTCTACTTCAAAGGGAAGGAAGAAATCTCCTTGGATGTTCGTAAGCTGTACTTCTGAATAGCCAGTGTTGGGCCAGTTACCTAGGCAAGTAGATTCTGATCTCTTTCCTCAAGGGACTGTAGTTTACAATTTAAGCAGAGTCAAAGGGCTGTTGTAAGATTAGCTTGTAGTATGGGGACAGTGAGGCCTTCAGGTGAGCTGAGGGGAGAATGAGCAGGAGGGCATGAATTTCCCAGGCTTTTCTTGCCCTCTCTTGTCTCTGGCGCCCTGGATCTTGCCACGACCTTGCTTAGTGCACTGACATGAAGCAGTTATTGTTTTGATGGCAACGGAGGAGGGAGAATGTTATTTTCGAAGGAAGGACATCACTGGATAAGAAAATTCATCTCTCCACATCCTCACACGCAGAGCTAATCAGCTAGGAGGTGGCACAGTTGTCACTGGGAGGTGGCGCAGAGGTCACTGGTATTGAAATAAAGGTTACGGGAAGTGAGGAATGGATCTCTGTTATTTTCCCCACTAGCAGACTTTCTCCTTCAGTTTCTGAAATTCTCACCTCCGGACAAAAGTTCGGGTTATGAACCAGATGGACAATGAGGGGATCTGAACAGATGTCAAACTTTCCATTTCCCCCCGCGTTTCCTCTGTCTTCCTCCCTCTCACTCAACCAGAGGACAAAAGTAAAATTCAGAGTAAGATTCCAGTGGTTGTGAATGACCACACTACCCTTCTTATTGGGGTTTAGGGCAGCAAGCTGTAATATTAAATATAAGGAATTTTTTTATAGTCTAGGAATTTACCTTTCTATTTTGACTCAGTTGTTTGAAAATAGAAAAGGAGTGGGGTAGGTGGAAACCTCTTCTGACTGACCCTTGGATCTGGAAAAGTGATAAAAAGGCAGAGAAATACAAAACAGGTCTAAGACCATCCCTCTGCCCCCTTTAAAAAATATGAGCGTCTCTTACATTGATGAGAACAGTATAGCCCTTTAAGGCAGAGATAAATAATTTCTTGGCTAATGTTCTTGATCCATGGCTACAGACTAACTTTTATTTAAAGAGGCCAGTGAAGACATAGATAAATATAGAGAGAAAAGAGAGAAACTAAGACACTAAGTTACCCCAAAGGGCATTCCTGTATTAGTCATCGTATAAAAATTAGATGTACCACAGAATATCTATTTTTAGAGGCCAGGAGGTTATGTGAAGCAGGTCAGATGTCGGCAGAGACCCACAGGCCAGCTTGCAGCAATGATATTGGATATTTGGATATTTGTTTTCTTTTTTTTAACTGTGCAAAGCTGGCACTGGCCGTATAGATATGTTGGCCCCTTGGGGACGGCGAGACGAGGTCCATGTGCTCCTTCAAAGATATCTGAGGCACTCAGTGATTCTTTTGTGTTATTTTTATCCATCTTCTAGGCCTGGCACTACACACACATGTATGCGCACGCACGCACGCTCACACACGAGCAGTTTATGACGCGCATTTCATATCTTCATGCCTGACAGAGGCTGCCCCCATTTCTCCTACTGATCTGATTAGAATACTTTATTTCAATACTTTATTTGTTTCTTATGAGTTACCTCTTGTCTGAGTTTATAGAGGCCAGATAATTTGTGACTTTTCTCCGGAGTCGAGAACAGTCCATTTGGCTACTGAGTAGTTGGCCATCTATCAGATTGAATGATTGGAGCTGAAATAAACTGCACTGAAATGTACAAGCTTCTTACTCACTGCACATTTGTTTCACTTTTTTCTTTTATGTAGTGAAACTCATTTAAGCTGCTTCTCTAGAACCAACTCTCTTATTTGCATAAAAGATTTGTCTCCCAGTGACTGCGGATGATGCTGCAGGACATGGGAGGAAGGCTTCCTGTTTGTTCTGGACCCTCCTCTCTTGGCTCTTCTCAAACCAGAGTGGGGGCCATGTTTCTACCCCACACTCCATCTGAGGAATTGGAGAACCACGTGCTACTGGGGTCAGTTTGCCAGACTTAGCAAATAAAGTCACCAGATGCCCAGTTCACCAGATGCCCACTTGAGATAAATGACAAATACATTTTTAGTATAAGTCAATCCCATGCAATATAGGAACGTACTTATGCTAACAATTTCTCATTGATTATCTGAAATTCAAACTGAGCTGGTATTCTGTATTGCTTCTGGCAACCTATGCTGGGGCATGTTCCTAAGAGGCATTCCCACAGTCCCCAGACCATCGAAACCCTGCTTCAGACCACTGAGTGCAGATAATAGGATAGGATATTGTGCCTCCTAGATCTCACTGGTGCCTATTTTCTAATCTTTTAAAGCAGGGGTCCCCAACCCCCACACCACAGACCAGTAATAGTCTGTGGCCTCTTAGGAACCAGGTCACACAGCAGAAGGTGAGTGATGGGCGAATGAGTGAAGCTTCGTCTGTGTTTACAGCCACTCCCCACCACTCACATTACTCCCTGAGCACTGCCTCCTGTCATATCAATGGTGGCATTAAGATTCTCATGGGAGTGCAAACTCTACTGTGAATTGCGTATGCAAGGGATCTAGGTTGTGCACTCCTTATGAGAATCTAATGCCTGATGACCTGTCACAGTCTCCCATCAACCCCAGATGGGACCATCTAGTGGCAAGAAAACAAGTTTAGGGCTCCCACTATTTCTACCTCATGGTGAGTTGTATAATTATTTCATTATATATTACAATTTAATAATAATAAAACGCACAACAATATAATGTCCATGAATCATCAGGAAAACACCCCACCCCACTTCCAGTCCGTGGAAAAATTGTCTTTTATGAAACTAGTCCCTGGTGCTAGAAAGATTAGGGACTGTTGCTTTAGAGAACTTAAAGATTCCCAGCTTAGGAAATGCCTCCTAGGACTCTTTCTAGAGAGATGAGATGCAGAGGATAGAGGCTATCTCATCTTAACTCCACTGCCTTTCTTTTATTTAATCCTGTGAAGTTAGGGAGACCTGGGCTTTACCCCTTAGAAACATGTAGGCCAGGGTATGCTTATACAAGCTCTAGCAGCAGAATTAAAATGTCTCTTATTGTTCCCTGCTTTTTCATCTAGAATGTTAAGAGTACATACTTTAACACCGCTGACCCTTCAAATACCTTGTGAGGCAGGATATTTAGGAAATTAGAGCTTGGGGAATGGCGACATTACCCAAAAAATTACTGGCAGGCGAGTCTAGGGCAAGTCTCCTGGTTTCCTTCCCTTAGGGCCTCTCCCCACCCAGGGCTATCTCCCTGAAAGACACAGGATTTGGCTGGCTGAAGTGTCCTTTCTGGCTACAGAGAAGTGGCTCGCAGGTAATCACTTCCATTCCTTCCTTCCATAGACCTGCCATTTTACTATCTCCAGGATAACAATTAAGCAAAGAGGTATCTGTGACTGATTTTGAAAGGAGACAATAAACCACAATTGATCATTAATTTTATTATAAAAGCAATCCATTAGCGAAAGTTCACAATATTCAAAAAAAAGTAAAGATGAAAATAATAAGCACTCAGTCATACTTTCAATAATTAGATAAACTCTTTTTAACATTTGATCTTTATGTTGTATCTGTGTTTTGAGACACAAATACATATATTCATTCCTATTTATGTGAATGCCTAGAAACACACTTTATAAAATTAATAATGTCCTGAAGTATTTTATGCTGCTTTTTTTATTTAGTGTGCTGCATACATGTTTTCCAAAAAAATTAAATTTTTTTTCCTTGAGAAAAAGTGGGGTTAAAGTACTTCCCAGTATTTATATATCTTTCCTTCAGTCTCCCAGGGTACTCTGAATTTGAAGTAGGCACTTGGGACCCTGATGTGTTGGGACAGCTGAATGCATGATTATGGATGTAGGTCTACCCCCTGAACCACTCCTGAGACCACAGAAAACCCACTAATCTTTTGTGTCATGGTTTCCCTAAGAAGTGGGAATCTGCAGGTATGGTCTCAGGCTAGAAAAAAATGTAAAAATAAACAGGACCTTAAAGTAAATTGTTATGGGATAGCTTCAAGGTTGTACACTCCAAAAATACGTAGTAATACTAATTAACTTGTTTGGCCCTCACGTGGGGCTACTGGGGAGATCTTATATTTGTTCTATCTCTTTGATAGAAAAATTACTCTCCTGACACTTGATAAACAAAACTTGTACCATCATTGATTGAAAATTAAGTTAAAATAACATTTTTTATTTTTGAGATGGAGTTTTGCTCTTGTTGCCCAGGCTGGAGCACAGTGGTGCACTCTCGGCTCGCTGCAGCCTCTGCCTCCCAGGTTCAAGCAATTCTCCTGCCTCAGCCTCCTGAGTAGCTGGGATTACAGGTGTGCACCACCACACCCGGCTGATTTTTGGATTTTTAATAGAGACGGGGTTTCACCACATTGGGCAGACTGGTTTTGAACTCCTGACCTCAAGTGATCCACTTGCCTCTGCCTCCCAAAGTGCTGAGATTACAGGGCTGAGCCACCGTGCCCAGCCTAAAATAATATTTTTTGCATGCTTTGTATCCATACTTCCAACTATGAATTCAGACATTTATTGAATGTCAAACACCTGCTGACACTTATCCATATATTGTTCCTTTTAACTCTTCCAAAACACCCTCTGAAATATTATTAAGATTGGCATTGTTATTATTATTAATGCTCCTATTAAAAATAGTTTGAAATAATTATAGATTCACAGGAAGTTGCTAAAATAGTATGTAGATTTCAGAATATGCTTCACCCAGCTTTCTCTATGGTGGATGTCTTCCTTTTATTTTTCTGTTTGTTTGTCTGTTTGTTAATACACAAGGAACTGAAACTCTGAATAGCTACATAGTTTGCCAACTTCCAGCTAGAGAGGGGTGGAGACTGGGGTCAAACTGGGTCCATCTGACTCCAAAGTATAATCTCCCTCCCCTGGCTTTTGGCACATGGGAAGGTGTAACTGATGAGTGAGAGACCAGCTGGAGTTTGGAATCTCTTCTAGGACCGTGAGTTCCAGTCTGTCATTTCCCAAATCCCAATCGGCCTCAGGAGGCCAATGATGTAGCAATGAGTCCTCCAGTAGTTTTATGCTCAGCTTGTAGAAGAGCTTCGGTTGACTTTCTTAGACCATAGGTAAGAACAAAAGTAGAAGCTCCTGACAACTCGAGCTCTTTTTGCTGGCACCAAGCTCTGTTCTTACAAAGAACAGAGTGGAGCTGGAGGAGACCCTATAAATATGCAAATGCAGGGAAATCTTTCACCAGGTCATCGACTGCCTAGATGGGACGAAAGGGAAGGCACATTACTGCAGGTAGCCAGCTCCAAGAAATCTCCACATTTCTGAGAATCTCTGAGTAGTTAGTGATTGTAAATAAAGAAGCCAAAGACAGCCAATTTCATTTTCAGGGTTTTGGATTACTCTGTCAGAAATGCATATATAAGCATATGCATTCAATAATAACCCTAATATAGTAAGAAGCTTTCCACTGGCTTCTCTCTTGCCTTTTTTTTTTTTTCTCCCTTTGAATTGATAACTCTCAAAGCCTTAAGTCAAACTGTGTTTTATTAAGAGAATGGATTATTTGAGATATGGTCGTGACATTCACCAGGCTGAGCCTAGCTGTCGTTCTGCCAAGATCCTTCATGCTGAATCTGGATTTCAGTAAAGAGAGAGCCATGCTTTGCTCAGTTTTTCTTGGCTTGGATGATTCTGCTCAGTTCCTACCCAAGTGGCAGGCGTTTTTGCCAAGAGCAGGATGATTTCCTGGCCCCTGGGACAGTGTCTGTTGATAGTGTGGGTGGTTCACAGAAGCTAGATGCATCCAGCCACATGAGCTCAGCCTTTGTCTTCATGAATGTGATTCTAGAAAATCGTACCGTCGCTACTGGGACTGCCACGAGAGGGGACAAAGGGCTGCAGGCACCTTGGAATTAGACATGGCCGAGAAACTAAAGAGGGCAGAAGCTCTTGGAATATGAGATCCTTGGCAACTTGAACTGAACCCTTAAATTCACTCCATGCTTTTTTTCTTTTTGAGACAGAGTCACGCTCTGTTGCTCAGGCTGGCATGCAATGGCACGATCTTGGCTCACTGCAACCTCTGCCTCCCAGGTTCAAGCAATTCTCCTGCTCAGCCTCCTGAGTAGCTGGGATTACAGGTGCGTACCACCATGCCTGGTTAATTTTTTGTATTTTTCATAGCAATGGGTTTTGCCATGTTGGCCAGGCTGGTCTTGAACTCCTGGCCTCAAGGGATCCCCCCACCCCAGCCTCCCAAAGTGCTGGGATTACAGATGTGAGCCACCATGCCCAGCCACTCCATGCTTTAAAACCATCACCCTCTTGTCTGTTGGTCTTGAACCAACATGTTGCTGGTACCATCTTATGAAAAGACCTTTCTCAGTAGCTCTTCCAGATTTCCTGACAATATTCACTTCTTCAAACTGAAGTGAACTTCCTACACATCACCACCCCACACCCTCCCAAGCTTCCCTAAGAAGTGGTTTTAATGATTGTAAGGTGATGGGGTGGAAGGACCCCAGATCTCCTATATTGTAAGGTCACCAAATGTTGGCATACGAAAAGGAATGTGGTAGAAATTTAGTCTCTTTCTTTTCTTTAGTGGGAATTTATCCTCTGGGCCCATAGGAGGAAAACTAGTATTTTCTAGCTCTTCTGACTTGAGATGCCAGGAAGCTGAATGATTTTTGTCATTTGGGGAGTCGATTGCTTTCTTTTTGAGGTTATTTAGATTCACTTAAGCAAGGTAAGAAGGAAAGCTTAGAGCTATATTTGGAGACAATGAAGGAGATGAAACCCTGTATCAAAGAAAACAGGCAGCACTGATATTTTGTGGTCAATTGTAATTTGGGGAAAACTTTAGGGGACCAAGACCAATCTAGAACAGATCCAAAAATGTGGTCTGTCCCTGGAAATAGGCAAGTTCACTAAACCACAAATGACACACAGCTATATCCAAATGAATGGAGCTCTAAAGCCAGGTTCCCCCACAGCACTGATATGTTGGAGTTAGTTTGAAGCAGCTCCCAAGAGCCCCCTGTCAAATTTTCAGAAACTCTATGAGTCATTATTATAAACAGCCGTTATTAAAAACTAAATTATATAACCTTACAATCAAATCAATTCTATTTAAAATAAAATTCCCCTTTCTATTTTATTTATAAAAGTAGAAGATAGTTATTTTACTACCTTCTACTATTATCTATATCTCGTTATTATTTACATGTGTCATAATATCCAATGTATCCCATGCATCTCTTCCAAACTCCACGTTTGGTGACTTCAAAAGTGGCTTGAAATTGTTTGTGGTGGGAGTATTTACACCACAGAAATGGGCAAATGCTATGGATCAGGGGTTCCCCCTTACCACAATGTTTTGTTTTGTTGTTGTTGTTGTTGTGTCGTTTTGTTTTTTGCCCAGGAAAGCCTGTTGCAAAACATTTACCAGCATACTGCTAACCTGTAAGACCCATCTCCTGATAGTTAAAACCAGGTGCTAGACCTCCAGAATCAGGGAGACACGTCTATGCATATCGTCTAGGGAAGTGGTCCCTAACCCCCAGTCACTGACCTGTAAGGAACCGGGCTGCGCAGCAGGAAGTAAGCAGCAGCAAAGCTTCACCTGTATATAGAGCCATTCCCCATCACTCCCATTGCCGCCAGAGCTCTGCCTCCCATCAAATCAGCGGCAGCATCAGATGCTTATAGGCGCGCGAACCCTATTGTGAACTATACATGCGAGGGATCTGGGTTGTGGTCTCATTATGAGAATCTAACTAATGCCTGATCATCTGAAGTGGAATAGTTTCATCCTGAAATCCTTCCTTCGACACCCATCCAGGGAAAAATTGTCTTCCATGAAACTGATCTCTGGTGCCAAAAGAGTTGGGGACCACTGGTCTAACACCATTCCTCAGAACCTACAGTTAGTATGAATCTCTTCACATTTGAAACAAGAGGCGGGGAGATTCATGGGGGTCCATGGGAACTGAATGATGTTCATTCATATCATTTCACTTTATTCTTACTTGCAAATTAAGAGCCTTTCCTGTCACTTACCGTCTGTCATATGGAAGGTTGACAGGTTAAGGTAAGGAAGCTGATGTCCTCACATCTCCAAGAATCTTCTCTTAAGGCTTCTGGGACTTTAACTTATAGAGCAGGGATGTTAGTAACTGTATTCTTTCTCACAGATTCCTGCTTCTTTCTTGGTACATAGCACTCTTCATGAAACCTGAAGTTACTACCAGAAAGGACATCTTCCCCTTAATATAATGGTTTTGTGACAAATATATTACATTTTCCTAGAATGTCATTTGTAGGTGTAATCATTACATGAAAAATAAAGAAAAAAAACATCTCAGCAGGCTTTAAACACCAGGTGTGTTTTGTTTAAATGAAGGAGATTTAAATGTACATCATTAAAACCATTAGCAATAAAAGTAGCAGCCTACATTAAAGGATTAATTTTCCCTCTTGAAGGGGATCTTGAAGGTTTAACATGGCTTACTCTTTTTCCTCTCTCTCTAGAATAATGTAGTTGTGCTTTATTTTGCTTGCCCTTCTAAATTGATCAAATTGCTGTCAATATTTGGAAGAAGAATTAGAAAAAAAGTTCAACATACTATGTTTGATCCTCCAGGAACAAGACCACTCTGTCCCCTCTGAGCGCATGGCCGTGGACAGAGTTGTGTTTTAATTTCTGTTGTCTTGCCAAGTCAGAAAGGGATTCACTGTTCTCAAGGTCTCTGGGCTATCACTTTACCCAAAACATCCATCCCAGGCATTGGGGGAGGCAGAGAAGCTCTGCATAGCTATTTATTTTAAGTGCCTGATTAAAATTTCATGAAAACAGGAAGTCAGGGGAAAAGAATAGATTGCAAGAGCGATGAAATCCGGGGCTTTGTAATTTTTAGCTCACAGGGAAAAAAAAGCGTTAAATCGTAAGGAAGGTATATTTTCAGAATCATGCTGTGGCCACTAATGGCATATTTTGTCACTGGCTGGGGAGCTGGTGGACTAAGAATGGGTCCAATTTTTTAAATCTTATTACACAGTTTTGCACTCATTTAGAAATTGTCACCTTATAGTAACCTAATACTGCTCTACTTAAAGCAAACCTCACGTGGCTGTATCTGTGTGCGTGTTGGCCACATTGTCTCCTATTTAAGCAGATATAAATGTTGTCCTGACACAGTTGAACAGCACAGAATCTGTCTGCCCCATAAGTTGATGTTGCCTAAGAACTTAATCTTATCTAATTCCCATATCCAATGGGATAAAGAATTTTGGGGAAAGAAAGTAATGACATATTTTATTGCTAGATGATAACGGAATGGTTTCTATATTGGTCAATGAAAAATAATGTGTTTCTCCAAAGAAGTAGCTGTCGAGGAAAACCAGAATTCTAAATGAAACAAAACAAGAAACACACACTCAAGCTAAAATTTATAATGCAACCAAGGGCAATGATGGAGGAACCTATGAAGGGTAAAACACTCTTGTTCTACTGCTGTTCCTAGACACCTCAAAATCGCTGATGAATGTTGGATAGCCAACCTGAACCTCTGGGATCTCGTGCTGAGCTCCCATTTGGCTGACCAGACAGGAATAATTGCAACAGGCTAATGGCTAGATAAGTTTCATTTGCCAGTTGCAAATAAATCCCCATCTACAAAACCCAGCCTCAAAGTCCAATCCCAGAGGAAGGCGTAATCCTTGAGAGAGATGGGTCAGAGTGGAGCAGGCAATCTGAGCAAGAAGGTATTGCATAGCCCCCAGCTAATGCAGCAAATTAACTCCCCCTGTGGAAGGGTTAAGTCTTTTAGATCTCTTTCCAGGCCTCCCACTCTCCCGTTGAAACTGACCTGAACAGGGATCAGAGGGTTTATCAAAGAGGAAAAGCAACCAGGGATGCTGATGGGCGCAGTTGGATGCCTGTGAGTCCCTTCAAAACTCCTCAAATCCCCCAGGGCCTGAGTAGGCTTGAGTATCTGGGGAAACCCAGATATCTCCAGGAGAGATGTGTGTGTCTATTTATACTGGATGGCTTGGGGTCATTTCATGCCGAAGATGATAGGATCGTGACGACTATATTATTCCAAGATAGTGGGGAAGAAAAGAAATAAGCCACAATAAACTTTGCAGATTCCCTCTACATTGAAAGAGTTATCATCTAATTCAGGCTGTTATTGACCTAATGAATTCATTTCTGTGGAACTGAGTCCGTCCATAGGCTTTGCTGGATGATGGTGTGCACAATTTTAGGACTTACCACTTGAAGGATGTATGGCATTGCGTGAGTTATTTAATCTCTGCACCTCAGTTTCCCCTTCTGTAAAATGGAGCTTCTAACATTAGTTAAGGTCACTACTCCCCGCCTTTATGACCATTGTCTCCAGAATCAGCTTATCTCGCCTTGTAATTCTTTGTGTACTCATCTGTCTTCCTCATTAAACTCTTGAGGCAGCCAGCATCTCTCATTCCCCAGTCCAGTTGTATCACTCAGCAAAGTGTCTGGCTGCCATCGGTGTTCAGTGGTAAATATTTTAGAATGAATGAATAAATGAATGAACCCTTGCTTATAGATTGTTATGAAAATAGAAATAAGTAACATATGTGAAAGTTATTTTAAGGCTTCTAGAGCTTCAACATAACCTCATTTCTTATACTGAAGTCTGGTCTAGTGCATAGAAAAGTCCTCTGTAGTCTCCCTCCCTTCAGTGGGAGACGAATCCACTCTATTCACCCTAGAGAATTAGTCACAGAAGGATATGCCCTCCTTTGCTATAGCAGAGAATTCCTCTTAGAACAATCATGGCTAGAAGATGAGTCAGTCAAATAGATGCCCCTTTGGTTTCACCACATGGAAATTCTTATGCTCTAATATCATAACAATATCTGCTATCGAACAGTATTGACCAATGGATCAGAAAAAGCTCAAGACAGAAAACAATTAGATGCCAGGAGAGAAATACCTAGGGGTAAAATTTTATGACTCTCATGCTATTATCATGAAGTAAATCCTCAAAATTCTCTGTCATTCTGCCTTTCTCCCTGTGCTGGGTAAGATTTTGAGGTGGAAAGACATCACGTCTCCTCTCTGGAATTTGAAATCTAAGCATGATGCTCTCAGGGATGTGCCAGCACTCTGAGTTCTCCAACTGCATGGTATTCATGAAGCAAGTTTCTCCAAGGAGCTCTGAGCATTTACAGCCTTAATCCAATTCAGCCTTAAAACATTCGTGATATTAAATGACTTTTGCCCAAAGCCCCAGCAAGCAAGCCATCGTTGGATTGATCTCAATCCAGGAAGTCTCTTTTATTTAATCATGGGCTTCTCTGTACTACCAGAGCACTTTACTGGGACCCTGCATGCAACATTCAGGTTGCTTTGCCTTCAGATGCACCAATTGTGCGTGCATTTGTCTCCCTGGCTTAAGCGTAAACTCCCAAAGAGCAGGACGAAATTAGGAAGACTGTTGACACGCCAACCTGTGCCAGCCACAGGATAGTCACTCTGTGTCTATTGAACCGATCAGTTGTATTTTTTATTGATAGTTATTCCTTCAACTTGTGCACACAAGTGATGAGGACACTGCAAACACAGCTCCTTTAGCAGCTCTGTTGCAGGGGCGGCGGGATTGTGGTGCAGATACAGGCCACCATTTGCAGGCTGGTTTCTCATCTGTGTCATGGAGTCACTGAGGAACTGCCTCGCGTAGGCAGGAAGACTCATGTAAAAAGAGAAATGCGGCATCTATCCTAGGGGAGCTGAGAGCTCACTGGAGATCAAACAGGACTGGAAGAGTGGACAGTCTGGCCTGAAATCTCCTTGATCTCAACCCAGGCTCTACTTCTAAGTAGCTGTGTGTTCTTGAGCAAGATGCTCAACCTCTCTGAATCTCATGGTTTCTCTGTCCACCGCAGAATGCTGTCTCTATCCCCCTACACACCTGAGATTGTCCACCTGTGTGCTTGCTGCACTCTGAGCTGACACCTCTCTCTTCACAGGACTCCATTTTCTTGCAATTGCCATTTTCCATGGCTGTTTCCTCAATGAGAAGTCGATCTCCTTGGAGGCAGGGACTACATTTTATTTATCTTTATTTCCCCTGAGCCCACCATTGTTTCTAGAAAATTAAGATGATGATTTTAATATTTATCACATAGGATTCTAACATTTATCACATAGGATTGTGAGTTAAAAATATATTTATTAAAGTGCTTAGTATGGTGTCTTTTTCGCATAGAAAGCACACATTATAATTTATTCAATAACTGTTTGAAATGAGCTGTCTTATTGAAATCAGTGGTATTACCCCACTTTATAGATGGGAAAACTGAGTCTCAGAGACAAAAGCAAATGGGAGGTTCTTGCACTGGAAAGACATGGCTGCATGATGCAGGGGAGTTTGTTGGTGGTGAGTTTGCAGACAGTGAGAGAATGTTTTCGTTTAAGAGACGTTGACTAAGTAGAAGGAGGAGGGTCTTGTTCGGGCAGATGGGGAAACCACTGGCTGGAAGCCTTCAGCCCTAGAATTCCAGAGTCCACAACAGGAAGAACCCAGAGATCCTGTAGGAAATGTGTCCTGAGGATTAATGGTGGGCTGAATGCTGAGTGCGAACATTTCCTTTTCCTCATCTGCATTTGGGAGATCTTTATTTTTCCTTTTTAAAGATCAATGTGCTATATTTCTTTTTTCTGAAGGAACATCCATTAAACCAACAGTGGTTGAAACCGAGGACAATTCCCCATCATGTAATTAACCCCTTGGGGTGCCATTAAGATCCAATGAAATGTTGTGATTCTATTAGTGAAAAGTAAATAGGGAAAGTGTGTACTGTGGAGCTCGGGTTTAGAATTTCCAGTCACTTGAGCACAAGATGTTCACCTTAGCTGCCTGTGCTCCTTGCCCTCCTGAACAACGTCTAAGCACTTTCGATGCTTTCTTGCTTTAATTCATTATTTTACTGAATTCTCCAGGAATGTATAATAGAGTGGTTAGGAAAAAAATTCTAACCTAGCCAGGCTCCAACATTACTAACAGAATGGTCTTGGGTGAGTTACTTGAACTCTCTGAACCTCAGTTTATTCATCTAAAATATGGTGATGGTAACACCTTCTTTCTAGGGGTGTTATAGGAAGGAAGTAGGATAAGCAAATGAAGCAAGTAGCAGGGTCCCAGGCACATGGTGAATACTCTTCCAATACCAGGCATTGTTCATCAGGAGCAATAACAACCTTCCCAGCAGTTGGGTGCCCTGGGTGTCCTGCTCTTACTTTCAGGTGCAGAAATACACTCCAGCAGGTAGGTGAACGTGGCCCAAGACCACCCAAGCACAGGGTTAGGACAGAAACCAGATCTGATTGGCCCCAAAGCCAGTGTTCTTTTTTTTTTTCACTGTAGCACTACCAGAATGGCATTTGCTTTCAAGTTGGACACCAATTTGTTGTGGGGACACCAACTAGACAGTAAATAAGAGAAGCCATATTTATTAATGTACTACTGATCCAGATTTCAGAACCCTGCAAGATGCGCACGCACACATGCACATGCACACACACACACACACACACACACATACACACACACACATACACACAGAAGAGAGGCTAGAGTGTGGGGGATGAGGTTAGGGACCACAAGAGCCCTTTGTGTGCCCTGGGGCTGGCTCCTGGTGATGAGAAGGAGCTCATGGCTGCAGAGGAGATGGAAAATGTACGTATTAGGGAAGCAAGGCCAGACACTGAAGGGTTTCTTAGGCAGCGGTGAAAACTTCACCATTTTACTTCATGGAAGGATTGAAGGGCTCGAACCAGGCTTGCCAATTGATCTGAATTATAAAAGATGGCCCCAGCTGCTAGGTAGAGTTGGCATTGGAAGACGCGAGTAGTTGGCAAGAAGGGATGTCAGAAGCAGAGTTAGCAGGCGCCTGCTGAATGGTTGAGCCATGCATATTCAGAACTCAGAAGAGGCCCTAGTCTTTGCAATACCTATGTGAACCTTTTGACCCAAAGTGTGGCAGCAAAGTGTGGAGTAAATACTCAATGCAGTTTCAGCATCCCCTCCTGCCCAACTCTGCCTACACAGACAAGGTTCCCTTCCAGAGGGAGAAGGTCTTGCATTGACAAACATGCGCTGTGCCGGATGGAGGACACATGGCCATGCCAGGAGGGCCAAGGCAGGATGGGCGAGCAGTCAACAGGGTCCAGGGCTCTACTTTCTTTCCCCACATGGTGACAGATCATAGGACCACAGCTGGCTACCTGTGCTGTGAACACAGGGTTCAGAGGGAGCTCCGCATCACACCGGTCCGTGAGTTAGGACAGGAAGTGCAAACCAATACAATTACAGCAGTGAAAACCACAGGCAGGATACTTGGGTATACCAGAGCAGTGTCGCCTGGCTTGGACTCCTGCCAGGCCACCCGGGCTACAGTCCCTTCTGGTCTCCAAGGGCCAGCGAATGGTTAGCGATGACAAGTGATAAGGAACTGGGTTTTGTATTGCAGCAGAAAGGGAGGGACAGAGAGTAGTAAGGGAGGCCAAAGCATGCTGCTTCACTCCTGAAGGTGGAAACTGAGGGTTCCTGGGAATAGCTCTCCCTGGAAACATGGTCTGGGTTAGAGACTCCCCATAGCATCCTATTTAGACAAAGCAAGAGGCAGACCCTATATGTTCCCTCCACCATGGGCACAGCTGACCTAACCTCCGGGAGTTGCGACTGCATGTCATGCCTTTCTTCACAGCTGGAATGCATTATACCCCATCTCATGGAGTTCCATTATCTTTGGAGATCTCGCAGGAGGTCACATGGCTATTTCTGGGTTTCGTGAGTTCAGAGTAACAGCTCCAGGTTTGGGGGCTTGGACAAGTCAGTGAACCTCTCTGGTTCTCCATGTGCAAAGGAGAGGATCTCTGCCACAGAGATGTTGTGAGGATCAACCAAGATAATAGGCATGAAGAACTTTAGAAAGTGAAGTATAATTGCAAGGCATTAGTAATATTATTACACTAAGACATGTGATAGATACATGGCTCTTCCATTCCTAGGAGCTTATGGTTCTTGTGTAAGTAATAGAGTTAATAATGCTAGCTAAGACTTATAAAGCTTATTTACTTAGAGTTTCGCTCTTGTCGCCCAGACTGGAGTGCAGTGGCATGATCTTGGCTCATGGCAACCTCCACCTCCTGGATTCAAGCGATTATCCTGCCTCGGCCTCCTGAATAGCTGGGATTACGGGCATGCGCTACCACATCCAGCTAATTTTTGTATTTTTAGTAGAGGTGGGGTTTCTCCATGTTGGTCAGGCTGGTCCTGAACCTCTGACCTCAGGTATAAAGCACTTATTATATGCCAGGCACGGTTTTCAATGT
Organism: Rhinopithecus bieti; assembly: GCF_001698545.2. NCBI lineage: Eukaryota > Metazoa > Chordata > Mammalia > Primates > Cercopithecidae > Rhinopithecus > Rhinopithecus bieti. The sequence goes on from NW_016807233.1 coordinate 3,282,550, forward strand.
TTTATATATATTAATTTTATCCTCACAATAACTTTACTATGTAAAGTGTTATCAGCATTTCACAGATGTGGAAACTGAGGCACCACGGGGCCAAGTAACTTTCCCAAAGTCAGGCAGCTGGTCAGAGTTGGTGCTAGGATCACATCCAAAGCAGCTGACTGTGGAGCCTGTGTTTCCCTACCACTCCTCTGCATAGCCTGTTGAGCGAGGAGATCTACTAGTGGTTTTCAGGATTCCCCATGAGAGTTCTGCAAGATGTATCTGTCTAGGTTCAAAGCTTGTGTTGTTAATGACTTCTCCAGCCAGCCAGGGAGCTCACTGATGAGATGCCAGAGAAGGACACCAAAATTCCCAGGCAAGTTATTGAATGGCTTCCCAAGGAGCAGGCAAGATGTTCTTGCCAGTGTCATGCACTGGCACAGGTTCTGGGGTCATGTTCCTTGGGTGAAACCTCAGGTCCCCCACTTTCCAGCCATGTGACATTGGGCAAATGATTTATCCTCTCAAGGTGTCTACTTCTTCACCTGCCAAATGGGAGATATTGCGGGCTGTGTCATAGCATGGTTGAGAGAATGTAATAAACTTTGTCTACAAAGCTTAATAGGATGCCTGGCATCAAGTGAATGCTAATCCATTTTCATATATGTGATTAACTAGTAGCACAATGAGGGGGACACAGGTGGTGGCTTTTGATGCTTTGAGGAAAGCAGCTACTGTTGAGTTCCCAGACAATAGAAGCAGAGCTGTAGGTCTTGGTAAAAAGACCCTGCCCTTGGTCCACTGTTGTGGGTAAGTCTTCGGAGCTCCAACTTTCTAGTTAAAGGCTGACTAGGCGAGGAGCCTGTAATTCACGCCTGTAATTCCAGCACTTTGGGAGGCCGAGGCAGGTAGATCACTTGAGGTCAGAAGTTTGAGACCAGCCTGGCTAACATGGTGAAACCGTGTCTCTACTAAAAATACAAAAATGAACCAGAATGATGGCGGGTGCCTGTAATCCCTGCGACTTGGAAGGCTGAGGCAGGAGAATCGCTTGAACCCAGGAGGCAGAGATTGCAGTGAGCCAAGATCCTGCCATCGCACTCCAGCCTGGGAAACAGAGCAAGACTCCATCTCAAAAAAAAAAAAAAAAAAAAAAAAAAAAACTAAACAGTCCAGTCCACTCAAAACCCCACTCTGGGAAAGGGGCTGCAAGACTTGGGGGTTAACTGGGTTTGAAAGGCTGGAGTGATCACTTAGTTGAACTTTATTTGTTGCTTAAATTATTTAGAATATGTTTGCTGCCAGGATACTCTGGGTAAGCAGCCCAAGTTAAGAAAATAAATATGTAATTAAGTGAAATAGAGCAATGACAAAGTGTGTGAGCAGCCGTCGGCATGTATGTCTGTCTCATTATTAGGCAATCATTTGTCTCCAGATGTTTCCCACATCAGTACTCTCTGGTGCTGCTAGACTGAAGCCAGGTGGGAATGGTTGGTCTTTGGGCTTTTTCCTCTAACAGAGGAAATCAGGCCAGGTAAGTGCAGAGCCGAGGAACCAAGATTAGAACTCAGACCATGGTGGTGATAGAATCTACAGTATAGACTAAAGGATAAACACCTGGCTGGTACAAGCTGATGTCTGATAGCTAAAACAGACTGCCAAGACAAAAGAGCTGTGTTCTATGGCCCTGGAGAAAAAAGATTTAAAAACTGGGAGTTCCATTCACAGCATCCTAGAAGATTCAGTGTGGAAGCTGCCTTAGAAAGCCTCTGGTTCAGAGGTTCTCAACCTTTTCCTAGCCATGCAAAATTATGTTTAAAGAAATCGTATGAAAAAGCAGCAACAAGGCAGTTGAAGGTCTAGCTGCTTTAAGATTAAGAAAGGAACATGGCCATGAGACTTTAGCCCTCTCTTTTCTTGTTCTTGAGTAGATTCCATGGAACCTCCAGAACTCCAGGCTCCACAGTCTGGGAAACACCAGATAGTGGAGAAAGTCTTAGAAAATGAGCCCAGGGCTTGAATCACTTTTCTCATTTACCAAATGGTAATAATAAATTTGCCATCTTCATAGGCACTTTTCATAAGCACATCACAGATGAGTTAATCCACAGGAAGGGATTAGCATTGTCTAGCACAGAGTAAACATTTGATAAATGTCAACTAAAATCATCATGTATTAGATTAATTACCACTACATCTGTTACTAGCTTTGGGACCTTAGACAATTGACTTAAAATCTCTGAGCCTCATTCATTCTCCCTGTGGCCTGGGATAATAATACTTACTTTGCCTTGTTCTAAGGAAATTTTAAACAAAGAAAGTTTGTAAATCACTTATCATAGCACCCAGCAGTTTTCCCCTTCACCATGGGAACTTGAGCTAAAGCTGATATTCCTTCTAAGCATCCTTAGAACAGAATAGGTGACAACTCTTAAATTTTAAAATATAAGTCTTGGGGTAATTTATTCATTCAGTAACATTGTAAAAAATATCTCTAAATCCCAATGCTGGACCCTCAGTGGACGTCTCTTTTTCTGTGATGGGCCCAGCTTGGCCCTGTTTGATGGTCTTACTTCTATGTGCTTCTCAGGCAGGGAAGGTCTCAGCAGCTCTGCCTTGCTGGCTTTCAGCCCCAGAATCGAATAGAGGTGGGAGTACAGGAGAATTGCTGGAGAGCTGGGATCATGGGATTGGGGTCACTTGAGCCAGGAACTTCATCTCTCTGGTCCTCACTTACCTTAGCTTGAGGCACAGTTTAAAAAAAAAAAAAAAAAGGCTTAATTTTTGTCCAAGTAACATGTGTGGTGTGGGTTAGCAAGACGGGCTGTGCCCATTATCACTGTCACTCAGACCCATATGATGGAGGCTCCATCTCAACCCATGTTTCTGTGATCACTGAAGCTGATGGAATGTGGTGCGAATCAAACACTGGATCTTAGACCTCCTTCCTGGAGGCAACTTATGTGACTGCTACTCACATCTCTGCCTGGCCAAGGCAGGTCTCATGTTCATGCCCAAGGGTAGCAAGGGCGGGCAGCATGGCCCAGCCTCTTATCTGGGAGGAGGAGAGCTGTAAATACAGATTCTTCTCAACTTAAGATGGGGCTATAGCTTGATAAACCATGCACTGAAAATGTCATTAGTCAAAAATACATTTAATCCACCTAACCTACCAAGCATCCTAGCCTAGCCTCGCCTACTTGAAATATGCTCAGAACACTTACATTAGCCTGCAGTTGGGCGAAATCATCAAATGCAAAGTCTGTTTTATAATAAAGTGTTGAATAAATCATGAAATTCATTGACTACTGTACTGAAAGTGAAAAACAGAATGGTTATATGTGTATTCAAAGTATAGTTTCTACTGAATGTGTGTCACTTTCACACCATTGTAAAGTCAAAAATTCCGTAAGTAGAACCATCAAAAGTTGGGCACCATCTGTATTTCAATGAATGGCACTAATCGCCAGCATAGACAATTATCAAGGACTACTAGGAGTAAAGGTCAGCAGCACTGAAGTCTAAGTGGATGACAATGACAACAGCGACAAGTAACAGGTACCATTTATTGAACACAGTGAACTCTGTGTCAGGCCATAATGTTACCTGTGTCATCTCATTTGATCCTTACACCTGGATGAGGTATGCACTTTTTCTGTCCCCCGTTTACAGAGGTGTGAACTGAGGCTTGAAGAGATGGAGTCATTGTCAGCCAATATGAAGCATCTTTCATGCTTGCTTGATCACAGTAATGGTGCAAGTTAATGAAGGAGACATCAAGTCAGAACCCAGAGAGAGTCCTAGGGTCCTAGGGGAAGGAGAGGGCTTGCGTAGAGAAAAATACCTACAGCAATCATGAGGTCCATTGGAGAGAAAGCCAGGAGAATTTACACCCAAACATACTTTTATCTGGCTTCCAAGCCCCTGTCGGTGAACCTCATTGGCTAAAGCCAGCCAGCATCCAGAAAGCAATGGAGTGCCTGATTGATAGAGGCCACCCACGACAGCCTCCCAGGGCACAGAGTTGGATAGAGAAGGATGGAGATTGGGTCTATAGGGATAGACGGGGAATATCCAGAGGAGTTACAGATCTTAGTTTCAAACCCAGATTTTTCTGCCACTGCAGCCTAAATTTTCAGTCATTCTGCTGGAAGAAAATGGCAGTGTGGGTACCATGCAGGGAAACGCTTAGGAAAATCAAAGCTCTGGGTCACAAGCTAATATGGTCTTCAATTCTCAACTGACAAGGAATTTGGGTTGTCCCCCTTTGAAATCAAGTGTATATTACTATATTTGCACCCATTCTATGAATACTTCCATATTATTTGTAGGCAAACTCATCTTTACAAAGCTATTATTCATGAAACCATACCTGCAAACCACTCTGCCACCAAAACAAAAAACAAACACCTAGCAATCCATTTTTAAAAGAATTCTGCTACACATTTGAATGATAGGTAACTGGAAGTCTGACAAGCTGCGCGTTCAACGTCCCTTCCCAGCGACACCACTATGAATAGACAATGAGAACACATTTGCTCTTCTCCAACAAGCCGGAAGAGCTTATTTCCCCCATGCAATGAAAAGTTGTATGAATTGGGCCAGAAAGCTTGACTGTGATTTATCTGAGAACAACTGTTAAACATTTCAGAAATTAAACTTACTAAAATGTAGGGGAAGAGGGGATAAAATAGACACTGAGAAGACATATTAAATGTTCCTCTTTTGTGGTAAGGGGCAGGGCGGGGAGAAGGTGTTCTTTTTATTGATTCCACTCTTTCCTTTGATGAGGATTTATAGTTGTGCTTTTTTCTTGCATGGGAGACATTCAGTGCCAAAGAGACTGGAGTTTTCACATCCAGGAAAGTTTGCATGGGACACAGCCTGCCCGGTGGAAGAGACAGCCTTCGCTGAGTTGGAAAAGCAATGTTATTAGATAGTATAAATGGAACGTGTCCTACACACCAGGTTCTCAGCTAAGCGCTTTCAATCATGTATTTCATTTATTCTCCACAACAAGCTCATGAGCTCAATAAGCTCAACAAGCTTATTGTTTCTATTTTACAGATTAGGAAACTGAGGGACAGGGAGATTAAGTAATTTGCCTGAGATCCCACAACCGGTCAAAGGTAAAACTGGAATTCCTATCTCAAGCTGTTTGACTTCAGAAACACTGCTCACAACCCTTTGCTAGATTCCCTCCCATGTATTTGCTCTCAATTGCACAGTAACTTCCAAAATGCTCAGTTTCATTGACTGTCTACTACGCTGCAGGAGCAGCTTAGGAAGTTAGCACATCTATTATCTCAAATCCTCATGACAGCTCCATAAGGTGATTCTCTTTAATTGTTCTCATGCTCCAGTTGGGGAACTTGACACTCTGCGAGGTTTTGTGACATGCTTTCGGCCACATAGCTAATCAGTTGCAGAACCAGAATTCAAAATCATGTTTCTGTGGCTCTAAAACCTGTTCCTTCTACTGCAACGGGCTGCCTCTAAGCTACTGCTGAGTCGAACAGTCAGTATCTGGCTGTTGATGCCTGGAGCAAGGCGCTGTCGCCCAGGCTGTAGGGCGCTGGTCTATCCTCCACCTTCGTGAGGACCAGTGTGAGAGAGTGAGCTTGCACACCCACGTGCACACGTGCATTTATGCTCACAGCATTGCTGCTGGTGCCTACAGGCAACTTTATGTACAGTGGGAAAAAGTGAAAAGGTGCTCCCTCTAGGCAGACGCTAGCTCTGTGGTCACATGACTTGAGGAGCAGTCAGCATCTTTGTGTTACAACTCAGCCCCCTTCTCAGGCAGCTTGACATCCGCAGCCACCTGGATGGATGTGTGTGCCTATAAAGGTACTGTGGAATGCCCTCAGTGCCGTGCCGCCCACGGCCCTGGGTTCGGAGAGACTCATCCTGGAAACACACCTCCATCCATCCTCATCCCTTGGAAGAATGAAATCAATACCAGCAAACCCACATTTTTTCCTGCCACAAAACCTGACTCGGGCACATCTGTTTCTTTATTATGTGTTTACCATTATTTTCTTCACATTCGAATATGGATGATCTGGGAGCTGTTAAACAGTTGTTTTCATAAACGGCACACCTTCACCTTCCTAGGATTCATAATGAGCTCCCCAATTGCTGGGCAGAAGGAGGTTTCTTCTCAGAAGAGAGTCAGCTCAGATGGTGAACTGGGGATCCAGGTGGAGCCACCATTTCTCCCCTAATAGGACACCTGGAGATGGGCCTGGATTCTGAAACCCAAGCTGTCTTTCTACCTCAAGAGCCCTTGATCACATCTGCTCTATGGAATGTGGAACCCACTGCCCTACTGGCCTAGGAGTGGACCCCCAACCCCCAAAGCTCATGTGCAGATGGGCAAAGCTGGAAGTTTCCTTTTCTTCAACCAGAGTCCAGTACCCTGAGCTGTCTTGAAAATGGTCTGGAAACTGGCTTTGTGAAGAAACGTTTGAGAAATTGAAAGGGGCTCTGCGTTAAGATGAAGAGTCTGGGAGGCCTGGGGAACCTGTACTGAAGGTGAAGCTTTGCCTGTTCTTTGTGCCTCTAGCTTAGATCCAAGGATAGAGGAAAAAAGATCTGTTTTTCAAATTACAGACAGACATTGTCATTCAAAGAGCTGTGGGATTAGGAAGCAGGCTGTCTCTGCAGGTAGTGAGTTCTCCGTCACAGGGAATAATAAAAAAGAATTCATAACAGGGAATACTGGAGAAGAAGTTCATGCACTGGGTGACAGGTTAGAGAGATCACTTCTCAAGTCTGTCCCCTGAGATGCTGAATATATAACAGAGCAGCAGTCCGACCAAGTGTCAATCTGTGACTGGTATTTTGCTGCAGCTAATCAAAGTGGCTTATGTTTACAGACCAAAGCAGAGGTAAATATGTAGAACTTATGGCCATGAGCTCTGAAGCTACATGGAGCTGAATTCCAGTGTTGGTTCTAGTGTGAGATGTGTGACCCTGGGCAACTTTATTGATTTTCTCTAAGCCTCGGTTTCATCCTCTGTAAGTTGGGACTCACCTATCTCATAGGAAGTTTTACAGACCCAGTGGCCTACTGAATGCTGATTGGTGAGCAGTCAGTAAATGGCAGAGATAGATGTACCATACCTACGACAGTAAGTACCAGGGTCAGGCTGCTGGGAAGCCAGTAGCATGCTTCTTGTGCATGTGATGCTACACACATCTCTCTCCTGGCTCTAAATGCTTTCTATATCTCCCTTATTTTTGAAATTAAAACTTGTTAAATGCAGCAATGTTTGTATTGTCAATAAAGATGATAAAATTTTCCTGGGTAGTCTGGCCTTTTCAGAAATAAAGACCTGAATTTCTTACTATTTATATTCAAATTTTGGACTATCCTATAAGTAAAGCATTCCCTCTCTCTCTATTTCTCTCTCCGTCTTTTTCTCTCTCTTACATCACATACACACAAATACTAGTATTTTAAAAAATATGATCTCTTGGCTATGAGAATGAGGTGTTGGGGTATCTTTTCTTTTCTTTTTTTTTTTGAAAAGGAAACTCCTTTTCGGGTTTGGCGTGACATTAATAAAAATAATAAAGGAGAAGGTTTGGAGGGAAAAGGTAAATAAGGCAATTCATACATCATCTGCAGGAGACACGGAAGTAAGGCAGAGAAAAATCACCACCCTGCATTGTGCACGGGGAGATTCTCATGAGTCAGCTCATTTGCTGCTTTCTGGCCTCCCAGCTGCCGCTGCTGTGGGGTTGACTGTATCTGCTGGGTGCAGAGGGCCAGGTTTGGAAGCCGCTCATAATTAACTGGGCTCCTTTTCTGCAAACAGTGCTGATAGAGGCATCTCCTTATGTATGGCAACTTAAAATTCAAAAGAATCCCTCTCTGTCCCAACCACACACAGACACACGCACACGTGGACAGTGGTGACCTTGGGGACTGCACGTGCATGCAGAAATGACCAGCTACGCAATGTGTGGGGCCTGGCACAAAATGAAAAGGTGGAGCTTCTTGTTCAAAAATGATTAAAATGTCAAGACAGCTACAGCAGAACGTTCAATGTGTATGGGACTTCACCAGTCCCATGTCCCCTTTGAGGGCACAGGTCACAGGCCTATGAAGCTGTCCCTGTTGTGTGCCTTTTTAGATCACAAGCCTTGTGGGTGTGACAGCAAATAGACCCCAGGGTGGCTTTCCATGGTCCCTTTGATCAGCAGCTGCCTTAAAGGTGAGTGCAAATGAAACAGAAGCTTCCACTCTGGAGCCCAAACTGTGCCTCCATCCCGGAATGCCTCGAAGGAAGCAGAGACTGTTCTGAAGGGTGGGGTGACAATCCCCAGACTGTGGGGAGATACCACACCTCCAGGACCAGTTAGGAAACCTTATTAAAACCTCAGCATCAGACAGCTTTACAATCAGAGGATTCTCGAGAAACAATCTATCCTCTAGTGTCCTCATTTTCCAAATGTGAACAATGAAGAAGCCGAGAGGAGGCAAAGATATGTTCAGTAAAGATAGTTCATGTTTATTGAGCTCTTTGCTGTGGGCCAATGTGCTTCTAAGCACTATATTTGCCTTTAACTCCCGATCCATACAGGGGATAAACACAGTTGTTATACCCATTTTATGGAGGAAGAAACTGAGGCATAAAGTTCGGTAGCTGTCCTGCAATCACCGAGCTGGTAAACGGCAGAGCTTCTTACAAACCTGATTCCAGAGACTTTGTAACTGTTCTGCCATGTCCAAAGCGATTTAGGAAGACTGCCTGCTTCCTGCGGCAAAGTCGGGATACCCTCCCCTCTCCGTCAGCTGCGAGTCCTTTCCCTGGGGTTTTCTGATATTCTCTTTCAACCCAGTTGCTCCATGAATTCTGGATGTGGCTCTCTCTGCCAAGTGAATTCTCACCAGTAGACACAGAAGAGGCATTGATAAGAAAAGACTCATCAGAGCCTAAGAAACAAAATAAGTTTGGTGCTTTTGTGGATGACAGTGGAGTGATACCAAAACCAGACCTAAAAAAGTGCACATCCCCAGAGAAAAGGAGGGCAAGGCAATGCCATGCTAGGCCCTGGGCCCCCACTGCGAATGAATTATACACTCAGGCCAAGGTAACGCAGGCCTTGGCCAATATCCCCAGGTCTTTCCTGCCCTGTGCTGGCCCAGACCCGGCCCTCTCCAGCCAGGAATGGGAAGGCGGGTGGGAGGCAGGAGAGGGCCGCATCAGAGCTGCTCTCAGAGCCCCAGCAGGGCCTCGTGTTCCATCCAGCAAGGGCCCCGCTGCCAACATGCTTGCCAGCCAAGCTGTGTAAACATTCGAGCTCTTCTGGCCAAAGCTGACGGCAGAGAGGGAAGAGACAAAGGCTTCTCCTCCCAGGACTGGATGTGGGGAATGTGCCCCGCTTCTTGTGGCTTCCTCCCTCACTGCCTCCTCCTCCCTGGGCTGTCCATCACAACCAGGGCCTGGAGGGCTTTCTTAGAGATCGGCGTAGTTCACGTCTCCACTTCCCCTTTGCAAAGAGGAGTCCTATTTTTATTCTGCTTCTGCTTAGAACGCCAAGCGTTTGCTACCACGCCTCGGAGATGGTTTCACCAAGGCAGCAAAAAAGTCAAGTAACTTCAGCAGTGCAGCCCATGTGTGTCCGGAGTAAAAGCCCCGAAGGGGACAAACAGGGACATAAATGTCAAGGCTACAACAGTAGCTATCATGAATTTTAGTTATTATTTTTTAATTGAAGTGAAGTTCACTTAACATATAATTATCTGGTTTAAAGTACACAATTTGTTGGCCTTTAGCACTTTCAGTGTCAGGCAGCCATCACCCCTGTGTAGTTCCAAAACATTTCCCCCCATTGCAAAGGAAGCCTCATACCTGTTAAGAGTCCCGCCCCATTCCCTCTCCCCCGGCCTTGGCAACGGTTAATCTACTTTCTGTCTCTATGGATTTGCCCCTTCTCAGCATTTCAGATAAATGGAAACCTACAAGACATATTCTTTCTGGTGTGTCTTCTTTCACTTACCATAACGTTTTCGAGGTCCGTGCAAGTTTTTGGTTTTTGTGCAAGATTTTGCTTTATGTAGTCTGTGCTGTATGTAATTTACTTTAAGTCACTAAAGAGTAGGAAAGCGGGCTCTGGTGGGATGGCAGCTGCCGAGCCCTGGCTGGAAAGGGCACATTCAGCCAGAAGAGTTGAGGAGCCTTTGTGTGCAGAGCAAGCTCAAAGAACGCACTGGAGAGGGAAGCAGAGGCAGTACTGCGAGCAGCGCCCTGGGACTGGCAACAGCAGGAGTTGCTATACTCTAGGCATGAAGGGGCAAGGCTAGGAAGAAGTGACCTACACCCAGGAGGAGAGAGGCCCATGGAGAAAGCAGTTCAGTGGAGACCCCACAGAGAGGGAGGGAGTCAGGGAAATGAATACCCAGTTTCACTCTGCTGCCCACCTCCTGTGAGTACTCCCCATTGGCCAAGTCCAACAAGAAGCCAGAAGGCCTGAGAGGTGCTCAGCCAATCCAGACACCACAGCGGCCTCCCTGGGTGAGGAGGATTTGAGCAAGGGAGCACAGGGGATCTGGAAGGGCAGAATTATCCCCTGCACAGTGGCTCAGGGCTTGCACTGAATGACTCCCCACTCCTTCCAAGTGTTGCTCCCATGCTGCGCCTTCTTCCTTCCCCATGGTGGAGACTCTGCTCTTCCAGCCCTTTTTTCTACTGCAAATCTAGTCCTCATATCCATCTCTCCTGCTCTGCTCTGATCCACCATCCTCTCATACTGCAGGACTATGGCCATCACCAAGTAGACCCTTTCTCCCACTTAAAAAGAATGAGATTTTCATGAAACCCAAGTCTAATACTTTTAGGTAATAACAATTAGTTATTTTATATATGTTCATAATGGATGCGTACAAACCCCAACAGAAGAAAATGCTTATGAGTACTAAAGAAAATGAGGTATTTGGCAACTCTTATTGCGGTGACTTACATGTGTATCAGTTGACTTACAGAGATTTCCCAAACATATTGTTGAGTAGAAAAGTAAGATGCAAGGGCTGGGCGTGGCTCACGCCTGTAATCCCAGCACTTTGGGAGGCTGAGGCGGGCGAATCAAGAGGTCAGGATATCGAGATCATCCTGGCTAACACGATGAAACCCCATCTCTACTAAAAAAGTACAAAAAAATTAGCAGGGTGTGGTGGCGGGCGCCTGTAGTCCCAGCTACTCAGGAGGCTGAGGCAGGAGAAGGGCATGAACCCAGGAGGTGGAGCTTGCAGTGAGCCAAGATCATGCCACTGAACTCCAGCCTGGGTGACAGGGACAGACTGTCTCTAAAAAAAAAAAAAAAAAAAAGAAAAGAAAAAAAAGGATGCAGAGAAGTTAATTAAACATTTAGTTCATTTTTTAAATAAAACTAGTAGTACACACAAACAGCAGAGGTCGACAGATAGGAAGAAAGATATTATTCTAGATTTTATTTATTAGAGCAAGCTTAGGTTTATGGAAGGACTGAGTACAAAGTACCCAAGAGTTCCTATACACCCCTCTAAGTCCAATGCTGGCATTTCTTTGGTTTCAACCCTTATTTATGTCCAATCCCACTAAAAATAAAATCCAAATTTCTTATCATAGGCTGTGGGGCTCTTTCTGATCTGGCCATATCTCAGGTCTCCTCCCCATCTCTCTTCTTCACTCCTTCGGTGACAGCATCGTTGGTTCCCTTGCTGTTTCATTGCCCAACGAGACCCTGAAGAGCTCACACAGACCCATGCCCCTCTAGCTGCTCCATGCACACAGCATGAGTGTTGCCTCAACACAGTTCCATCCAGCCCCTCCCTTGAAATGTGAAATATGGCCTCTGGGTCCTCATCCTGGCCTTCCTCTCTGGCCCCTCTTCTTGGTCCTACACTTCACCGTCCTCCTTTTTATCTACCAGCCCTGGTTTCAGGTCTTCCCCACATTCTCTCTGCGATGCGTGGTTCCAATTCCCATGCAGAAGAGCCTCACCCTTTATGGGTGCTGGGTTGGGGATCTTCAGCTGCTGCTTTGCTTGTCAAAGACGCTAAGAGATACCGGTCATGGACACAGACTCTGAGGTCGAGCCGCTCTCTGTTCAAACCTGAGTCCTTCCCCCAGGAAATAAAAAACTCACAGGCAAAGGAACCCAAGGCCTTGGACTTTGCTGAGCCTCAGCTTCCTTAGCATTAAAATGAGGCTACAGAAGGCATCCATTTCAGACATATGTCCTGGAAATGGAATGCAAAGAAAGGTCTTAGGACAGTAGCTGGTTACAGAGTAAATATTCAGTCGATTTTACATCTTTAGACTGTCATTAATCCAACTCCAAGAAATCTCTTTCTTACTGCATTTTTCACTCTGGGGGATCAAATTATACTGCTTAGTAGGAGAGACATCCTTCCTTGTAGCCTAGGAAAAAATGATGACTTCTCCTCCCTCTTCTTTCTCTCCTCTTTCCTCTTTTTCTCCTTTTCCCTTCTCTTCATTTGCTCCTTCTCTATCTTCTTTCTTGCTTTCTCTTTTCATTTCTCTTCCTTCTATAATTCGTTCTTTGTGTTGGGTGTGCAGATTTTGTCTCTCATGGCCCAAGTTCTCCCGCATTCCGGTCACTGCCACGTGAATATCTCTTGCTTCTTTTCTCATGAGTGCATTTTTATCCCCAGTTCCCTATCCCTACGGCCTCCTGGCCTGAGGCCTTCCAGCCCTCCAAGGGATCATTAGGCCACAGGAATGTAAGATGTAGACCCCAGTGGCCTCACCTTATTTGTCTTACTGGCAACCCTGGCAACACTTAACAGCCCTGGTTTACCATCAGGCCCAGAGACCAGTCGTGGCTCCCTCAGTGATGCACCCCTCAGGCCCTAAGGTCTTCACTGTCTCCGGTCCCTGTGCCGTGGGAGTGGCTGTTTATCTTAGTGCTATGCTTTGGACAGGAAGCAAGAGCTTCCGGACATGCTGGTGATCAGAGGACTCTTCCCCTAGGAACAACGGGTCCCCTTTTCTGTGGCCTTTTTATAAATTTCAATCTTCCTCCTTTGACAAACTTCCCCCCTCTCCCGTGACTGAAGGACAAGGACAAACCAGCCTCACAAAATATACAAAACTCGTCAAACTGTCGCCTTGCAGTAGAAAAACCCTTGTTACTTAGTTGCCCCCTTGCTCTGGAGAGGAACACTGGGGCAGGGAACGACATCCATAATCCGGATTTCCAGATTACACTTTGAATTGTGTTTTTTGGCTGTTTTCAGAAAAGAAAATGTCATTGCTTTACAAAATTTTGTGAAGCAGCAATATCTTCCACCTGTTTTCCTCCTACTTGGAATTTTTAGTTTGAAAATTAGTTAATAAAATAACTTACCTTGTAGGTAAGATCTGTGTTTGAAAACGTAGCTGAAGACAATGCCGTTCTCAGTCATCCTTAGAGTTTTGTTTTTCTAAAATTTAAAAAATTGCTATAAATACTTACAGATGATCAAACTTCAAGAGGGCAGATGTGGCAACCTCCAGACAGAATTGGACACACCCATGAGAAAGAGAACAGTAACTCCACACTGTGTGTGTGTGTGTGTGAATGTGTGTTCATACAAGGCATTCATACAACTCATAGTCTTGTAGTCAAGGGAAAAGAGATGAGGAAAATGTATGCTGTCCCCTTCAAACTCTGGCAAGAAAATACAGAGAACAGCTTCTTGACTCCAGGGTATGGGATTGCCAGGTTTGAAGACATAGTTTCATTTTATATCCATCCATCATCCACTCATCCGTCCATCCATCCATCCATCCATCCAAGTAAGAATTATTGGGTAATTGTTCTGTGCCACACATTATGTTACATGGGATTCCCACCTAATCTTCACAGCAATCCCAATAAGGTACTCGTTTTTGTCTTCAAAATAAGAAAGCAAAAGCTCAAAGAAGTTAGTAACTTGTCCAAGTTCTGCAGCTATAAGAATCTGAACCGGAATTCAATCTCATAGCTCCAAAGCCTGAGCTCCTTCTGTTATATCATGCTTATCTGAGTGGTGGGGAGAGGTAGTGGGTGTCAGGTGGAGGCTGTCAGCTATAAGAGACAAAAGGGGAGAGGAACTGGATGACTCCTATTAGGCATTTTAGTTTGGTTCTCCTTCTTTCTGAAAATAGTTTCAAATATCTCAGCTTGAGTGTATTTAAACTCAGGCTACGGCATAACAGCCAAGTCAAGATGGCCCAAACAGAAGTTGAAAAGTCACATCTGAATATTTAATTTTAGGTAACACCCTCTGATAGGCAGTATTGAAAAGAACATGAGTGGAAGAACTTATCCTTTCTTGAAAACTGTGAGGATGGGAGAAATTTGGGGATATTTACTGAGCCCCTGCAATGTAACAGTTAGCATGTTAGAGGCAGAAATTATGGATTTAATAGTTTTATTTATTAATATTTTGGAATTCTATAAGTGGTTTATAGGATATAGTGGCAAATCAATGCTTAAGAAATTACCAAAAAAGTAAAAATAAGATAATGAAGGAATTGAATATTATAAAAGAAGGTCAAGACTAGGGAGTAACCATAAGGCAGAAGCACAGACCAAACAATTCAACGCAGTTGCTCTGATTGGGCCACACAATTAGTTGTGAGCTTCCAGGTGACCAAAGTGAAAAGGGAAGCAGGAACACTCATGTGATTTTTCTTGTCCAAGGAAACTAAACAATGCAATTCCTCCGTAGGCAAAGATGAACATGAGTTCACACTCTGGAGTGCACACTCTGGAGAGCACAGTCAGAGCATCCAGCCACAGTGAAATCCACAAAAATGATCAAAAGAAGGCAGCATGGCCATTGATTTCAGCCCAATAGGGAGATGTGTCTCAAAGGAAAGAGAAGAGATTTTAAACTAGGGATGATAGTGGCTTAAGTTCTCAGTCTTTAAAAATTGTATGTACTTTAATTTTGCAGTAAACGTTTTAATTATCAAAATTTTATAAAGCTCTTAGAAAAGTAAGTGCTTTTAAATAAAATTTTAACTTATCTAAATGATGGTTGCTTTGTGGTTGTGGCTGGTATATCATGGGATTTAACTACTTAGCTTCGTTTCTGGAGCAGTGTAGACAATAAAAACCTGTTGAGTGAGTGAATAAAATAGAAACAAGGTGGTTGCTGAGCAAAGATAAACAAAGGATGAACTTAATAAAATCTTGTGCATTCTTCATTCAAATTCAGAAATACTTGACTTCTGAACTTGTGCCCAGCTGCTAAACTAAACTGCCCTTCTTAACAACTTAATATCTTGAATTTGAACCCCCAGGCTCTCCTGAAATGCTAATACTTGAGAATGTTAGGTAGTTCACTGGTTTTTACATACTTTCACCCAATTCCTTTGATAAAAGCAGATAGCTTTTTAATCAACATTACTGAGGCATAATTATATATACTAGGATGTGTGTAGCTTTAGTGTACAGTTCGATGAATTTACCCCATGTAACCACCACGTCAAAGAAGATAAAGAATATTTCCATCACCCTACAGAGTTCCCTTAGGTTTCTTTACAATTAATCCCCTACCACTCTCCACAGGCAATCCCTCCTTAAGCTAATGAGTCTTTTTTTATTTTACATATATATATATATA
>NW_016807233.1:3298607-3301057 GCF_001698545.2 Rhinopithecus bieti
TTTTTTTTGAGACAAGGTCTAACTCTATTACCTAGGCTGAAGTGCAGTGGTGCAATCTCAGCTCACTGCAACCTTCACCTCCTGGGCTCAGGCCATCCTCTCTCCCCAGCCTCCTGAGTAGCTAGGACTACAGGTGTGCACCACCATGCCCAGCTAATTTGTGTATGTTTTGTAGACATGGGGTTTAGCCATATTGCCCAGACTGGTCTCGAATTTGTGACCTCAAGCCACCCACCTACCTCGGCCTCCCAAAGTTCTGGGGTTATAGGCATGACCCACTGTGCCTGGCCTGATGAGTCTTTAGTCTGTTTTTCATGTTATTCTTAAGATTAAGTTAGATGAAACAGACGCTTTAAAAGTTTTGAGGCAACCTGTTAAGTCTAATGCTCTTATTTTAGCCATGGGTAACATGAGGCCAGCAGGCTTGTGCTTAGCTAGTCAATGGTGAGGCTGATGAAAGTAGCCAGGCCTCAGGAGCCATGCTCCTTCTGCTGTATGTACCTTTGTGAGTCCTTCTGGCTGTCTCAAAAAAGGGCTCTAGAGAGGGGACTCCGCTGGGAGAAATAGATGATGCATATTCATTGAAGTTAAAAATTGCAGTGGTGGTGAAAATTATTCTGAATTATCCTCAGAATTATTAAGAAAATGATACCCTTAAATAAATGTTTGAAAGAAATAAGTTTTGTTGGGAATAATACCTCACAGCCAGTTCTCAGAAGTCCAAAGAGAGAAGCAAATTAAGAGATGCCCTTCAAGCCACTGGGGGGAAAAAACACAGAGTTCCTAATAAATATCTCACCAATCCAATTATAACATTCAAATCAAGGAGAGAAAATACGTATCAAATATAATGGAAGTTTTCTTTCCCATTTAAAACACAGCCTGCTTCTCATTGTCCCGTGCCGAAGGGGATTTCAAAATCAGCTTTTCTAGGTGAGGGGAAAAAATGCCATGTAAATCAAAGTGAAATAATCAAATTTTTTCTGGTGGAAATAACTTCAGTTGTTTGATGTAATTTTGACACTCAGCATAATTTCAGCGTCAACACTGAAGTTAGGGGATCAGGGTGTCTCTGTGAGATTTGTGTAGTACAAATTTACCAATGAGGAAAATGTAACTTACACTTTGAATGCAATGTGGCCTCCTGCATTTTGACATAAAATAGAGACTTCTACTAGATTCACTGCCAATGGAAAGGGAGAAAAGACCTGTTGCCTGTTCTGGTGGCTTGACTGGTGTCCCCCCAGAATTTATGTCCACCCAGAACCCCAGAAAGTGAACTTATTTGGAAATAAGGTGGTTGCAGATGTAATTAATTAAGGTGAGGTTATAGTGGATTAGGGTGGATCCTAAATCCAATGGCTGGTGCCCTTACGAGAAGAGGAGCAAACAGAAAGACAAACACAAAGAGGAAAGAAGGACGTGATAACCCTTCAAGGAGGCAGATGCTGGATGTTGTAGACAGAACCCAAAGAACACCAAGCATTGCTGGCAGCCACTAGAAGCTAGGACAAATGCTTGGGGCGGTTTCTCAGGGTCTCCAGAGGGAGTGTGGTGACACCTTGATTTAGGGCTTCTAGAACTGGGAGGGAATACATTTTTGTTGATGTAACCCAACTGTTACGGGCTCCCTTTATGGAAGCCCTAGGCAACATATGCACTAGCATTGGGTCAGATCTTTTCTACTTAGAGAAACAAGAGCCAGCCTATGATCAGGATATAGCAACACCAAAAATTATGGCAATGAACTTTCCATAATAGAGAAACTGGGCTTGCAGTATTTTGAGTCAGCAGTCAAGATTCTTCCAGACACCCTCTGAGAAGGTCTAGCTACATGTCTCATCCAGTGAGTGAGAGGTATATGCCTCTGTGAGTCCTAAAGTTTCCAGCAGAAAGTCAGTCTGCATCTCTACTGGCACTATTTTTTACTCTTCTAGTAAAAAAATCACTGTAATGCTGATGCAATGTACTTTTCCCAGAGACAAGTCCTAGAGTACTTCCCAGGGAGCATACTCTGAGCCATGGAGAGATTAGGTGAAGAGAACTTTGGGTAATTTTTCTGCCTAGAGTGACCCAGCCTCTGGGCGAGACCAGTTAGGCTCATAATCTCTACCCTGGTATGAAGAAATCGTGGCCTAGAAGAAGGAGAAGGATGGCTGGAGACAGAGGAGGTTTCATGACAAGCAACTACTGGGGTGTGACACATGGTTCCCTGCCCTTCTGCAGACAGAGGTCTTGTGGAGACTTTTGTCTAGGTTACCATAACCCGGAAGGCTGTTGTGCAGACAGAGATTTGTCTAACCCCAAAGAGGATATACGACCTAATAGGCAACAGTATAGCACCATTTCATGAAGAACGTTAGTGGTGACGGCAGATGGTATTATTGTTCACTGTTGCTTTCTCTCTCTCTCTCTCTCTCTCTCTCTCTCTCTCTCTCTCTCTCTCTCTC
>NW_016807233.1:3302435-3315393 GCF_001698545.2 Rhinopithecus bieti
TCTCTCTCTCTCTCTCTCTCTCTCTCTCTCTCTCTCTCTCTCTCTCTCTCTCTCTCTCAGATTTAGCTGCTGCATTAATTTCTGGTGGCTGTTGTAACAAAATACTACAAACTGGGTGACCGAAGCTAACAGTAATTTATTCTCTCAAAGTCCTGGAGGCCAGAAGTTTGAAACTGAGGTGTCAGCAGGGTCATGGTTCTTCTGGAGGCTCTAGGCAAAGGTCCGGTCCTTGTCTCTTCCAGTTCTTTTGGCATTCCTTGGCTTGCTGCTGCATCTCTCTCTGCTGTCTTCATACAACCTTCTCTATGTGTCTGCCCTTAAACTCCCTCTGCCTCTTTCTTACAATAATAGATGTGATTGCATTTATGGTCAACCAGAATAATCCAGGGCAAACTCCTCCAGATCTGTAACTAAATCACAAACATTGCCCTATAAGGTAATATTCATGGATGTATCTTTTTGGGGAAGTGTCTTCGTCTTTTGAGACTACTAAAACAAAATATTGGGTGGCTTATAAACAATAGAAATTTATTTCTCACAGTTCTGGAGCTGGCAAGTTGATAATCAAGGTGCCAGCCCATTTGGTGTCTGGTTAGGGTCCACTTTCTAGTTCATAGATGGTGTCTTCTAGCTGTGTCTTCATATGCTGGAAGGGACAAGGCAGCTCTTTGGGGCCTCTTTTTATAAAGGCACTAACCCCATTCATGACGACCCCATTCTCATGACTTAATCACCTTTCAAATCTCCACCTCTTAATACCATCACATTGGTGATGAAATTTCAACATATGAATTTTAGGGGAACATGATCATTCACACCCTAGCAGGAATCTACCATTCCACATACTACAGCTTCTATGCCATGTGCTTTTGCAGTGCCTCTCCCTATGGAGGGTGGAGTTGTCATTGAGAGTCCATACATCTCTGCTCAGTCCTGCCACCTTGCCATGAGATGACTGTGTCCCAAGTGGTACTTACTCCTTCATCCTGTGATGAGCATGAGAACCAAAAGGAACAGATCCAACTTGACCTGCAGCTTGGAGCACAGCTGATGCAGCCCAGCCACAAACGAGGGTACTAGCAATAGATGCTTGCTGTCATACTTCACAGAGATCTGGGGGCTGCTTGTTACTGCAGCAAAGGTGACTAATACATTGGAGATTGCAAGTTGGCTTCAAGTAGAACTGTGAAATACTTCTGTGCCTCTGACTGATAATCCCCCTGGAATGTCTGTGCTACCTTGTCTATCTGGGGAGTGCTTCCTACTGTTCTCTCTAAAAAGGCTTAAAAAATCCAGTGGAGAATCTTGGAAATATCTTTCCATAATACACATCTGCTTGCCCACTAGACTATCCTAAGAGTTGGGAATGGTGCTGAAATCTCTCTGTATACTCCATACCTGAGGAGAGGCTTTATGAATGGATGGATCAAAAAAATGAATAAGCAAATTAGTAGAGTATTCTTAAGTTCCAAGGGTTGTTGAGAGAAGAAAGCACTTGCATACTGGGCTAAGGTAGTGTATAGGTTATGTTATACACAAGGGCTCTGGAGACAAACTCATGGGTTTGAATCCCAGCTCTTCCACTAACCAGGCACATGAACTTCAGCTAGGTACTTAACCTTTCTGTTTCCATCCCTATATGCTAAATGGGGGTACTAATAGCCTCCACCTCAAGGGGCTGGTGTGAGTTGTAAATGACCAAGCACTTGGCACAATGCTGGGCACCAGGTAAGCACCATCTAAGCAGGCAAAGTGAACCCCTGGGCCAAAGCTAGCCTGAAGCCTGTTTTCCCATTGCCTACAAGCCAAGAATGGCTTTTGCAGTTTTAAATTGTTGAAAACAAATGTCTTACAAGGATATTTCTTCATCACATGTACAAATTGTATGAAATTTAAATTTTAGTGTCCATAAGTAAGGTGTTGTTGGAACCAGCCATACCCACTCATTGACACACTGTCTATGGCTGCTGACCTGCTACAATGACCAGAGCTGAGAAGTTACAATGGAGACCACATGGCCCTTTACAAAAAAAGTTTGCTGCCTCTTGATCTAAGTTGTTACAATCTACGGGTATACTTAGCAAATGTGCCCAAGTACTGGACTTAAGACACCACTACTTTCTTTCCGCCTGACCACACCTCAGTAAGTCAGTTTAATGATGATTTCTGCAAAACAGTCCCACAGATGAGCAGTCCTGCTGATTTTATCTGGGTGCAAGGGCAGGAGGGAATGGAAAGTCGTACTTTCTTCAGCTCCCCACCCTTTAGTTTTATAATCTCTGTGCATATCTTGTTACTCTCAAGAGTGCTGTCTTCTGGTCTCTAGAACTGGGAGAGCTCAGAGAAGAGGTTATGCTAGAAGACTGGTGAAATACATGAGTCAACAGGAAACAAAAAACAGATAGGTGAGCAAGGCATCACAGGATTCAGAGGTGCCATATCCACCACAGTCTGAGCTTTCTCCAATTTGCTGGGGAAAATTCAGAGGATTCCTCTTTTCTGCTTATTTGTCTCTTCCAATTATTTCATTAATCCATTCAGCAGTTCATGACTATGCATTTATTGAGTGTTCATTATATGCCAAGGATTGTGCCAGGTGCTGGGGTTCAAACCATGACCAGGATGAACCCATGGGTCTAGACCTCACCAGATTCCTCATCTTGAGGTCACTGTAGACCCACATGAGGCCTGTGAGGTGAATTAAATAAAGGCATCCCTTCCTTCTGACAGAGTTTGTGACATGGCAAATTAAAAAAGAGCTCAGTATAGGCCTAGTTTATTTCCTAGGCCACTGACCTTGGGCAGTGCACAGCCAGTACAACTGTACATAGCAGCACTGCTGGGTCTCCTAGGAGGCACTCACAGCTAACAGGGGCAGAGGAAGCAGACAGGTGGAGCAGGGTGAGGAGAGTTGAGGGGCATACATGGCAGCATCTGATCCATCCTGGTAGAAAAGGGTGCCTTCTAAGGGGAGACCAATACCTACCTATAGCAGTGAAAACAGCCTTACAATAAGCCCTTTTTTCTTCCATATTGCTTGTTTTAAATATGAGGATTCGGAGGCAAGGAGAGGTCAATTAATCCTTTGCAAATTTCTGAAACTTCCTTTGTAAAAGAGAGTGAGAATTTACGTGCCACCATTTAAGCTGTTTCAACACAGTCACTGACATTGCATTTTGGTGGAGGCACTAAATGACTTAAGAGAGTTGGAAGATGGAGAAAAGATGTTTTTATTATTATTATTATTCAGTAGCTTTTATTTGATCATATAAATCGTTACACTCACTTAAGTTTCTGCCTCAACCAAGACCAAGAATTACATCAACCAATATTCTCAGGCCCACTGCTACTGTGTAGAACCTTAAATTGTAACTTGCAAGGAAAAAAAAATAATCAGAGGGATTTGTCATGACTGGATGATCAGATTCTAGAAAATCAAAACATACTTTGCTATAGAGATGAATTTGCATATTTGAACAACACTGGATGTCATGGGCAAGCTCAGCTTCTCTTTCCACTGGTGTGTTTATTTTCATAGCCCCATTGTTTATTAAATGTGCTTGCATTTGAAGCATCTCTAGATCCTGCCATCTGCATTTTGAAGAGAAGAACTTCCTTATGTGAACTCCCTCCTTTGAAAACTATATCCATATGGAATTCTTGATTTATATAGATGAAGGCAGATATCCAAGGTATGTTATATAATACCACAGCAAGAAACCACTCTGTTAATAAAACTCAGGGAATTTCTAGTAGCAGCTGTGATAACAGAACCTGAGGAGTGTCATGCAGGGAGAGTAATAAAGTACAGTAAAAGAATTTAGGTTGTGTCTTTGAAACTCACTGTGTACGACAGTTCTAAGCCTGCTGATTTTGCTAGTCAATGCCAGAAAACCTCACCCTACTCTGATATGATGGCTGCCTAGAAACCCGTTTTGAGTCTTTTATTTGTTATGATACCATCTGGAATCTTCCCAAATGACCCTTTTCCAAAATGCAACCAAACTCTTCTCTGGAATTCCCTGTTCTCTTTCTTTGCCCTATTTTTTTTTTAAATTAAGACTTATTTCCATCTGACATGACACATGTACTAGTTAGCTACTGCTGCATAACAAATACTCCTACACTTAGTGGCTTTAAAATAGCAACGTTTTTATCTCATAATTTTTGTGGGTCATGAACTTGAGCATGGCTTAGCTAGCTCCCTAGCTCAGGGTCTTGCACAAGGCTGCAAGAAAAATGGTGGCCAAAACTGTGGTTATCTCATGTCTCAACCATGGGAGGATCCAGAGGAAATCTGCTGGAGTCATTTTAGAAACCGCCTATCAAGTCATTTATTTTAATTATTTTGTGTGTGTGTTATCTCCATCACGCTATAATAGAAACTTCATAAAGGCAGAGATATTTCTGATTTGTTCCTCCCTGTGTGCATGGTGCCCAGAACTAAACTTGACATGTGGCTGGTGCTCAAATATTTGTTGAATGAATGGACTAATGTAGAGACTGTTTCTGCTCCTTGCAGAAGTCCCGTGCATGTCTTAATTCTTTTTCTTCATCAGCACAAGGGAAGCTGGATAATTTTGAGCATCAAAATTCTGAGATAGTATAAAAATGAGGAGAAAAGATTCATTTTAACAGTTGTGGCAGGCAGAATAATATTCGTGTCCTAATCTCAGGAACCTGTGGATATGTTACCTTACCTGGCAAAAAGAAACTGTGGCATAAGAAGAAACATATATGCGGTCTGTGACCCTGGTTTCTGGCATGAGAGCTTCTGAAACTCTCAGAATTTCCTGAGTAATAGAAGTAAGGTGAGCATCTTTTATTTATTTTTAAGACAGTTCTGTCACCTAGTCTGGAGTGTGGTGGTATGATCAGGGTTCACTGCAGCCTTGACCTCTTGGGCTCAAGTGATCCTCCTACCTCAGCTTCCCGAGTAGCTGGTACTATAGGCGCAAGACACTACACCCCATTTGAAAAAAAGAAAAATTTTTTTTTAGGGATGGGGTCTCACTATGTTATCTAGGCTGGTCTCCAACTGCTGATTTCAAGAAATCCTCTTGCCTTGGCCTCCCAAAGTGCTGGGATTACAGGCATGAGCCACCGAGTTTGGCCACATCTTTTGCTGTTCTATCACCAATGACCAATGATTTGACCAATCATGCCTACCTAATAGAGCCTCTATAAAAACTGTAAACTACCTGGTTTAGAGAACTTCTAGGTTGGTGAACAAACCAGGGTGCCTGGGGGGTGACACTCCTGGAGAGGAAAATGGAAGCTCCATACCCCACTCATCATACGTGTCCCTATGCATTGCTTCCATTTGGCTATTCCTACGTTGTACCCTTTATAATAAACTGGTGAATGTAAGTAAATATTTCTCTGACTCTTTTGAGCCGTTCTAGCAAATTATAGAACCCAAGGAGGGAGTCTTGGGAACTGAGAGCCACTCCTGCTGACAGCCAGCAAGGAAACAAAGACCTCAGTCCTACAACTGCATGGAGCTAAATTCTGCTAACCCCATGAATGGGCAAACCCGATTCTTCCCCAGTGCCTCCAGGAAGAAACATAGCTTGCTCCTCCCCCAGTGTTCATTTGATGAGAGTCATACTGGACTTCTGACCTCTGGAACTATAATATAATAAATCCATGTTGCTTTTCACCATGAAGTTCGTGGTTATTTGTTATGGCAGCAGTGGAAAACCAACACAACTGTGTTCAATAGCTCTGGATTCCTGGCTAGGCTAAACATGATAGAAGGCTTTGGAAATAGCAGTGGAGAGATTTCACATTTGCTGTCACCATGGAAATGACCCAAGGATCATAAATCGTGGGCTTCCTGAAAGAGCCTGATTTTCAGAGAAATCCTGATGTAACCTGGGATTGTAGCCCTCAGGAAAAAAACAAAAAAAAAAAGACCAACCTCCAATTTCATGAATACACATCCACAAAGAATAGAAACTAAGGGGCAGGTCTTTGCTCTTGACAAGGCTTTGGGGAAGCAAAGTTTTCCTTGGGACTTGTTTTCTCAGGAAGTATTGATGTCTTCTTTCCAGGCCACCACAAATGAAATGTTGCCGTGATACTCACAATGCAAATACTCATAATACAAGCTGAGGTGGCTGCCATTAGCTCCACCCTTTTATCCAATCTTTTGTCTTCTTAATGAAATAAAAGACCACAGGTCAATGGATTTTCATTTTGTGAAAACTTCCATGTAACCAAGTCTGGGCACAGTGACTCACACCTGTAATCCCAGCACTTAGGAGGCCGAAGCAGGCCAATCACTTGAAATCAGGAGTCCAACACCAGCCTGGCCAACATGGTGAAACTTGTCTCTATTAAAAATACGAAAAAAGGCCAGGCACGGTGGCTCATGCCTGTAATCCCAGCACTTTCAGAGGCCGAGGTGGGTGGATCATGAGGTCAGGAGTTCAAGACCAACCTGGCCAAGATAGTGAAACCCCATCTCTACTAAAAATACAAAAATTAGCTGGGCGTGGTGGTGGGCACCTGTAATCCCAGCTACTCAGGAGGCTGAGGCAGAGAATTGCTTGAACCCGGAAGGCAAAGTTTGCAGTGAGTCAAGATCATGCCACTGCACTCCAGCCTGGGTGACAGAGCGAGACTCCATCTCAAAAAAAAAAAAAAAAAAAAAAAAAAAAAATAGCTGGCGTGGTAGCGCATACCTGTAACCCCAACTACTCAGGAGGCTGAGGCAGGAGAATTGCTTGAACCCTCGAGATGGAGGTTGCAGTGAGCTGAGGTTGTACCACTGCGCTCTGTCTGGATGACAGAGTGAGTCTCTGCCTCCAAAAAAGAAAAAGAAAACATCCATGTAACCAGCACCTGTGTTAAGATATAGATCATAACCAGTTCTGCAGACCCCCTTCACAGCCCTCCCAGTCACAACCTCCTAGTATCATCCCATATGTCTCTTAACTTCTAACACTAATGAATAATATCACCAGTTTTTTGTATTTTATGTAAATGGACTCAAAGAATGTGCCCTTTTGGGTCTGGCCTCTTTAACCCATCAGTATGTTGATGAGATTCGCTGCATGTTGCATGTAGCAATAGTTGATTTTTTTCTTGCTGACTGGCAGTTATATGAGTAGACCACAATTTACTTAACCTTTTCATGATTGATGGACATTGTAGTCATTTATGCTTTGGGGCTATGGAATGGTGCTGCTATAAAGTTCCCATATATGTCTTTTGGTGAAACTGTTATCTATGCATTTCTGTTGGATTTAGACCTGGGGCAGGGGGATTGTTGAGTCAAAAGGATTTTTTTTTTCTTTTGCTAAATACAGAGCAAAAGGGCTGGGGTAAGGGTGAGCTGAGTAATGTAAATTGTGCAAATACAGGGTCAGATCCTGTCTTTCTTTAAAATTTGGATACATTGCACATCATGGATTGTTTTGCATTTGTTTTGACTTTTTGTATTAATTATAGCATTGAATTTTGCTTGGGGCTCCCTTAAATTTTGCACCCAGAATGAATGCGTCACTCACCTCATCCTAATCCCAGTCCCAAGTGGGTCTCATAAATGCCTCCCTGCCTGCATTCTTCATGTCTGGTCTGAGAGGTCCACTGGGGCTATGTTACTTTGAGCAGACCCTTAGGCACCTGGTCCTCAACTCTCATGCCCGGTGCCTGTGCCTGCTCTATCTCATGGGGGCACTTTGTTTTATTATCAAATAGGCTCTTTTTATTCCCAGAGATCTTTGCAATATGGTCTTGGGGTCTGGGGGGAAGTATTTCGAGCTTGATTTTTAATTAATTAATTAATAGCTTGTACTGGGGCTTTTAGGCCTCATCGTCAGTTCCAGGTATGTAGAAAAGAAAAGGAAGGAGACATGTTGTTTATGAAGGTCTGGCTGGGCAGAGGGGCTGCACTCACAGCGGGAGTAGGTCCAAATTCTTCTCACTAAAATCCCTCTTTCCTCCATTTCTTTAAGAGGAAGAGATTCTCAATCACCTACTTCTGTCTCTCTAGCCAGCGCTATCCCAAGGCTGATAGGAAGAGACTTTTCAGGGCTTGGTTTATTAGGTTTATGTAAGGAAATCTTCTCAAGAAAAATTGTTCATCAGTTGGCCTAATTTACTTGTCTGGAGCAGAACATTTGTTATTGTGTTACATGCTAGTTGCTGGGCATTCTGGGCATAGCAGCAGTGCATGCAAATCCAGGCTCATTTACTACCAGGAGGCAGGGGATACCAGGGCTTGGAAACCAAGGTTCTACCTGGGATGTGGGTGATTGATTTCACTAAGGGGAAATGGGGCAGTGGTGTGACAATTTCAGAATTGATTGGGACTGGAGACTGTGAAGCTGGCTCTCTGCCTGCTTCTTGTGTTCCTCAAAGAAGAACCTGCTGTAAGAATGCAACCAGACGCCACAGGGAAAGTTTTGTTTGCTGGTTTGATTGGCAGACCAACGGTTCTATCCACATCTAAGTTCTGGCTAATTTCATGAGGCAGCTACTACCTCCCAATTGCTGGGTTCCTCTAACTGCCCACTGAGGCTGGGGTTTGCCCCATTTGTAATATTACTGATGTGCCTTTGAGTCTGGTCCTCACTGCTGTTTTAAGCCATCAATCCTGCACTGAAGGGACATAGCTCCACAGGATACCAGGCTCCTGGGTCTCAATAACCCCGTCCCACCTCGGACTGCTTAGCCTACTGCTCTCACCTTCCCTTTCCATTCTATGCTTTCTGAATTCAGACTATCTGTGACATGTTTCCATGTATTGATTCTCATCATCATTTTCTCTGATTCTTAACATGATTTCCCTAGCTCGTGTTTGTGGTTCCCTTGGTTATCATAGTTTGGGCGTCTCATCTGATCATAACGCCACCGAACATCCTCTGTAAATCACCCCGCCTCTTCCTTCTCCATTCATCTCTGACATCACAGGGCCCATTTCTGGGGAACGTGACAGCCCAGGAGTGGGACCTGGACAGTTAGAAATAGCAGAATTGTGTCACCTTCACTGCATTATTGTCACTGTTTTGTTCTCAGTACAAAACAAATAGATACCTGTATTTCTTGATGGGTAGAACTTTGAGAGTGAAAGTACTTTGTACCACTTTCCAATCTCTGTAACAGTCTGGCATACATTTTTCCAAGTCTTATAATATATTCATGCATGTGTGTGTGTGTATGTATGTATGTGTGCATGCGTATACTTCTATATTCATTTAACCATATATCTGAGGTATCTGTTTATGTCAGTACATATAGATCTGTCTCATTCTTTTTCAAGGCTGCAGTGAGTTGCATTGTATGAGTATATCATAATTTATTTATCTAATTAAAACCAGAGACTCTTAAAGCTCAGCTAGTGCTTTCAAGCAGAGGAATCCCCTCTCCAGGATCTCCACAGGCTGCTAGCCCAGCCCACACAGGTCTTGGGTTTCCTTGGGTATAGAAAGTTTTGATGGATCTCAGTCTCTGGGGTGATGTTTTTATTTCTGCCTCATTTGAAAGGCTGGCTATTCAGTCAAGACTAAGGGAGATTTCCAGCCATGCCTGTGTCCAGGATATTTTAAAGACGCACAGCAGTTCAGGCAGATCACCTGCAGAATCACTGCCGTTTCAACGTTAGGGTTCCCTGATGGGCCATCCTTGGCCTTTTATCTTTTCACTCTATCTGCTTTTGATTTGAAATAGAACTGCTTCCTGGACAGCTCTACCTTGCCACACACAGGTGTAGACACTTGGACACACCCGTTCCAAACCGACTTGTCTTTCCTCATGAGATGATGACTTTCTTGCTATTAGCTTTTTCCATCTACCGCATGCTCTACCTCCCAAGCATTTCTAGGGTGCCTGCCCTCCTCTTCAGGCCTTCGTCACTGCTCAGCTTCTGGCCATTGCCTGGGCCCTGATCACCTTGTCTCTTTGTAACCTGCCCAGAGTCATTGTCAGAAAAGCTAAGATGGCTGCGTTTCACACAGACCCATTCCACCTGGCCCTCTGTGTCCTACCAGATAAACCACAAGGCCTTTTGTCAGAGAAGAACACTTTCCATACTCTGAAACTTTGCCTTCTATTTTGCCCTCATCTTCTGCCCTGCAAGGAAGTTTAACACTCAGCTTCTCAGGCCATCTCTTTGATCATGTTGTCTTTTCCCTCTGGACCTCCTCTCCACTGCTTTCTTTCAGTCTGAGATGTTTCCTCCTCTAAGGAGCTTCCCCTGGTCACTTAGACTGAATTAGGTACTTCTGTTCTCCAACAGGGCAGTTCCTCCCTCTACTGTTGCCCTTGCCTTGTGCAGTTCGTCTGCTCTCTTTCTGCGAATCTCCTCCAGGGAATCACCACCTCTTACTCAGCTTTATATCCCCAGCTCTTATAGCAGGAACTGATGCATAACACATATTCAGTACAAAAAGGATGGATGGATAGATGTATGCATGGACGAACAGATAGATGGATGGATAAATAGATGAATGGGTGGATGGATGAATGAATAGATGGATGGATAAATAGATGGATGGGTGAGTGGGGGGATGAATGAATGGATGGGTAAATGGATGGATAGATAGAGGAATAGATGGATTGATAAATGAATGTGTGGATGGATGGATGGATGGATGGATGGATGGATGGATGGATGGGTGAATGGATGGATGAGTGAATGGATGGGTGAATGGATGGATAGATAGATGAATAGAAGGATGGATACAAGCATGTGTGGATAGATGGATGGATGTGTGGAGATGGGTGAATGGATGGGTGGATGGATGGATGAGTGGATGGATAGGTAAGTAGATGGACAGATGGATGGATGGATAGAGAGATGAATAAATGATTTTGAATAGTTGCCAGTGTTTCTCTAGTTTTGGGCATCAGCAAATTAAGTTGAGTATCCCTCCCTCTGGCTTTATGACACAATGTTCTCTGCCCTGAAAGGCCAACAGTGAAGTAGCAAAGTCTGGAAGGAGAGGTGACCCTGCTTTGTTCTTGCCTAGGGCATGACACTAGAGCCTCCTTTCAGTCATTTCAGATCTTCTTAATTAACTTTTTAATTGAGGTGATGTTCAAGGGAATATTAGTCCTCATGATATGCTACAGGAAGGCTGATGAATGAGAGGTAGGAAGGCTGCTTTGTGCACTGCATTCTCTAAAGGTACCTCCACCATAGCAAGACACAGGATAAATTAACTTGTAAATGGCTGAGATGCATTGTCCCCTTGAAAGCTGCCTAACTTGAAGACCGGCTCCTTCAGTCTCTCTAATAATGGTAATAATATTAATAATAAAATAATGCTAGCCACCTACAATGTAAGGAGCACCATCTGTGATCCAGATAGCATGTTCGACCTGTTCCCTGCTTTGTTAATGCCATCCTCAGGGTAAACCTGGGAGCTGATGGAATGTAACATAACAGACTTCTATTTACATAGAGAATCTATTTACATAGATTATGAGGGCTCTGAACTTGCCGGCTAAGGTCACCAGTGTACTAGTTGGCAGGACCAAGTTCCAATCCCAAGCAGTCTCACCGCAGAGCCTTCCCTCCTGGCTGCACATGGAGGATAAGGGGGTGAGAGGCGAGGACCTAACATTTCTGGACACCCGACGCAAGTGTTTTTCTCCTTGCTGGTCTCCTGAAGTCCTCACAAGGTTTGATTTTCTTCGTTAATTGGAGGAAAAGGCAGGTTCACAAGGGGTACCCTGGCTGGCTGGCACGTGACAGAGCCAAGACAGAGCCCAGCTCTTTCCCTCTGCGTGCTCTTCTAAATGAGAATGAGCAGGATGAGTGATCCGTGGTGGCAGCGCCAGGCGCAGGTCTCCAGGGACAGACTTTTTACGTCTTGAGACTTCTACTTTTCGATTCTCGATGCAAATACTTCTCCCACTGATTTGTAACCTCATCCCTCTCGGATAAATGGATTGACAGGCTGTCTAATTTCCTTGTATCTTCTCAAGCTGAGCATTGTGAGCACAGGGCCTTATGCCCTGCATGGAAAGATTCTCATTTAAAATGCAGGCTGGAAAGGTTCATCCATATGCAAAGATGAAAGCAGAAGTGTTTACCATCAAGAGCAAGGGGAAGGGATTCTTGGCGACCATGGGGATTCTCAATAACTTGGGGTGCTCCAGAGCCACCCAGGGTCCTGGCCAAGGATTCGGTCTCTGAAGTTGAGAAGCATTAGGTCTAGGTAGACAGGGAGCCATCTTTTCCTCTGCCTTCCCTTCACATTAACCTTTTCCATCTTGGGTAATAAAATAGGATTTTTCCCCAAAGGGTGCATGAGAATTATTCATATCTTTGGAGTGGATCCAAATGCATAACAGGGCTTTTTCTTCCTTTTCTTTTTTTTCATTTTAACAAACCATTTCAGGATTGCCCCCAAACAGAAAAAAATGTCTTCTCTCAGTCATTTCTATTCTTTTACTTAATTTTTTAATTGATATTAAATAATACAATGAGATGTGCAATTCTTAAGTATATAATAGGCCCATGGATTTGTATAGGCACATATACCCATATATCCACCACTCAGATCAAAATACAGAATATTCTGAACACCCAAGAGGGCTTCCTCAGGCCGCTTTCCAGTCGATGCCTCCCTGAAAAAATCACTACTCTGACTACTCTTATCGTAGATTAGTTTTGCCTGATGTTGAACTTCACGAAACTGTAGTAACGTGGGATATATATACACACATATATACACACATACATATATATACATATACATATATATAATATATATATACATATACATATATATATATTATATATATATACATATATATATTATATATATATATATATATAGTGCTAGTTCATCATTAGAGACAATGTTCTTAGCATTAAAAACTGGAGGTTCTATAACTGAAAGGGTCCTACTTACCTAATTAAAAGGTCTTCATGAAAGTATATAAAACAATGTTTTGGAGGAGATTTCAATAGTTGTTCTTTGCAAAAAGGAGTGGAACT
>NW_016807233.1:3315788-3358459 GCF_001698545.2 Rhinopithecus bieti
TATATATATATATATATATAGTGCTAGTTCATCATTAGAGACAATGTTCTTAGCATTAAAACTGGAGGTTCTATAACTGAAAGGGTCCTACTTACCTAATTAAAAGGTCTTCATGAAAGTATATAAAACAATGTTTTGGAGGAGATTTCAATAGTTGTTCTTTGCAAAAAGGAGTGGAACTTTAGGCCTCCCCAACCTCTCCCGCTTCGACCACCAAGTCAAAACCACTGACTTAACCTGTACCAAATCTGGGCAGCAGATTTAGGATGGACTACTTAGAATATATTAACTAGTCTACTCAAAACCCACCTCGTGGGAGGTGGAGGGGGACCTCCACAAGTCAAATGGCCATGGAGTAGCTACGAGTATGATCTGCAATAAACTTTATTTCTCAAATACGTAGCTCTATCCCACCCAAGGTAAAAAGCAACAGGATTGATTTCTTTTAGGAAAATTATTCCTCTAAGTAATGTTACAGAGGAAAGCTGGTGGTCAAATGAATTTGAGAAACATTTTATGCTCTCTCTCTCAGAGATTCATAAAACCAGTTATTAATTAGCACATTAAAGGCACTGATAAGCCCTGCTCTAGAGATAGCTATGTAACTTGGGTTGAACGAGCAATAACCAAATGCCATTGTCTGTGGAACCTTCTTATGATGGATAATCTTTTTGTCTCACAGAACTTATTTCCTAGAACCTAGGTACTGAAATCAGGATGATATGCAATCAGTCTTTGGGTAAAATATTTTTATGTTTACGTTTTAGATCTGAAAACACATGGATTGCATCTACATTTGCTCAGATTGTCCTAAGAGTTAAAACAAAATAAAATAAAATGACCAGGGCAAATCTAAGATCACTTTCAAAACTTTTCAAAAGATGAGTGAAAATAACCATTTAGAAAAGTTGGTTTTCTTTATTTTACATAAAGTTCATTTTCTCATTCTGTAGCTACTAAGTTGGAACTACAGGGGAACCAGAAATGCTTCTCTTGCCTGTCACTACACTTCTGCCTCTAAAAATCAAGGGAGATGAGCCCCAAATGAAAAGAGAGGCTCCTGAGCTGGCAGGAAAGGTCATGGGTGAGCAAGGAAGCGATAGTTATCGGAGAGTCATGTGAGACACTTCATAATCAGGTTTATTATCTCTTTTGACCTTTTCTTTTCTCTGCGATGTGTGTTGAGGCAATCAATAAGTGCTCCCGAAATTCCTCCCGTTATCCACAGTGGTCCAGATTTTTTTGTCTGCAAGATCCTTATAGAGTTCCATCAGTTAAAAATCTATCCCATTATTGGATGGATGCTTTATTCCTTTTTCAGCAGAAGTCCTTTCTGCTAATTTGCTAATTCATTCATATGCTCTCTGCCAACCGCTGGCCACCCCTGGGCCATTTTCAGCTTACTTCTGTTTGGCAAGACACCGAGTCTGTGTGCTGCTTTTAGTTGTATTAAATCTTTCGGAGAGAAGGAAGATTCAGGAGGAACCTGACAGATCTTCTTGCTCAGAGAAGACACATCGCCAGTGTAATAATGGTGCTTTTAAATCACCTGATCTAAAAATTTTCAAGAGAGATTTGAAAAACAAACAAACAAACAAACAACCCTTTTTCTTATAAACTTTTGTTGTCTTAGATTGTCAGCTTGTGCTCATGGACTGACTACAACTAAATTCAATGTGTAATTCATGTACATTTGTCGGACTGTTGTTATGTGCTGGGCTCGGAGAGGGTTATCAGAATGATAAACATCAGCTCTGGTCCTCAGGGAGCATTCAACCTATTTGGAAAGTCAGAGCATCTGTATAAAAACAAATAAATAAATAAAAATAACTGGTCATCAAATCACAACAAATGGGTGACAGAGAAGGAAAGAGCAGTACTTCCTGTGTGCCAATTGCTGTCCTATGACTTCGAGTGCCTCAACATATTTACCCCTCAAACAACCATATGAGGTAGGTAGTAGTGTTATTTATGTTTAAAGGTGAGAAAACTAAGGCTCAGAGAGGTCAAAACACTTGCCCAGCGCCACACAGCAAGTAGTGGCAGAGGTGGGGTTTGAACACAGGCTTTAAAGAGGAGAACACTGTTCCTGGAGGAAACTGGCTTTTATCTGGTATCTACTCTATACCACGTCTCATGCTAAGTTCTTTAACTTATTATCAGGTTAATTTTCATAAAAGTCTAATCAGGCAATCAGGCCAAGAAGCATGATGTCCATTTTTATAGATAATAAATTGAGGCTCCGGGAAGTTGAGCAGCTTGCCTGGGGCCATAGAACTTCTAATGGCGGGTCCAAGGTGCGAAGCCAGATCTGCCTGATTCTAAATCCTGTTCAGCTCCACCATGCTTGATGCTGCTGGGAGGCCAGCCTTTCATGTCCTTTCTCTGGTTAAGTAGCTTTTACTGAAAATGCATTCGCATACATGCACACACACACATACATGCACATGCACACATGACACCCCTCTTCCCCAGCTGCTCCACCGGTTCTAGCTGTGGAGTGTCATCACCAAGGGGCCAGTGTAAGCAGCTCCCAGCCTGGCCCTTTTGTGAGAACTGAGCCCAAAGCTGGACCAAAGAGGGATATCATAACTCTTCGTGGCCCAGGCTGCCACCTGGAATATGCCCTGGGCCTTTTCCAAGGGAGGCTGTCTCCTGTACCCCTTGTTAAAGTGAAGGGCTGAGCCCTTCTCTCCCACCATAGCAGGGAGCAAAGACTATGGAAAGTGCATCTGGCTGACCCCTGGTAAGGATTCAGCCCTGTGATTGACCGATGGACGTATCTGTGTCCAGAAAGGCTGAGTCACCTCTGAGGTCATCTGCAGATACACTGGCTCTGTTCCTTCTTTGGCTGCCATGACCTGGGTCACTTGAGCCCTCTGGCTCCTGGGTGAGGAGGGTAGTGGTCAACGAAATCCATGTTGGGAGATATTGTCACACCAGCCTTGTCTTACCAGCCTTGTCACGCCAGCCTCATCATCACCAGTTGACTAAGAAGACGGAGGGCATTTGCTTGATTCTCAGGGGACCTGGATGGTAACTTTGGTTCTGCTGTTCGTTTGATAGGTGGCTATGGGCAGGTCCCTTAACCCTGTGCAAGACTCATTGTCTTCCAGGTGGTGTAACAGTAGACCCCATCAAAGATGCTGGGCCATTCAGTGAGAGAGTGAATGGGAGGAAGCTCTCAAAGGAAATACCCAGCACCTGCTGGTTGCTATCACGAGCCTGATCCCTCACCCTCACTCCATCTAACACACTTTTTCCAACCCTACCACCGTTGGTATTTGTCAAGATGGCCACTCTTCCAGAAGAGGTAACACATTCCTGCCTTGCCTCCCAGGAGCCAGCCAGGGAAGGGGACAGAAGGTGAAGATGATCACGCCACTCTGCCTGTCTAATAAGACCACCATCACATTGCTCATTTGCTCATGGGATGGAGACCTTATTCTTTCTCAGGGTCTCGAAGAGCTTCCTGCTTGTCCAGCCCCAGAAGCCTGCCTGGCTTCCCCTTCTCTCTCAATGCCTGCCATACAGCCCTGTGAGCTACATGATTTCAGCTACATGAACCCTAACCTCCCTCTTCTAGTAGGATGTTTGCATCTGCTGCTATCTCTGCTAGAACAGACAGACATACTTATTTTCATTCTCAGTTGTCACTTCCTCAAAGAAGCTTCATGACCTGGTCACTCTTGCCCATTCTATTCTCTTCTAATTCTGTGCACCTCTTCCTCTTAGCACTTCACGTTAATTTAACATTGCTTCCCCCATGGGCATGTGCACTCCATGCCAGCATGGACAATGGCTTTGGGCCTTCCCTTCACTTCCCTTCCTATCTTCCTTCCTGTGTTTTCTTTCCTTTCCTTTGCTGCCCTGTTCTATTCTGTCCTGTCCCTTCTCTACCATCGTATCCCTATTTCCTCACACAGTGTTTGTTCACAGAGGTCTTGGTGCATATTTATTGATTAATGGAAGGACGGAAGGAAGGAATGAAGGAGATAGGGAGGGATGGAGGGAGGGCAGGGGAGAGAGGGAGGGAGGGAGTGGAGGGAATGGAGGGAGGGAAGGAGGGACAGAGGGAGGGGAGGGGAGAGAGGGAGGGAAGTTGGGGGGGGGGGAGGGAAGGAGGGACAGAGGGGGGGGAGGGGAGAGAGGGAGGGAAGTTGGGAGGGAGGGAGGGAAGGAGGGACAGAGGAGGGAGGGGAGAGAGGGAAGGAAGGAGGGAGGGAGGGAGGCACGGAGGAAGGGAAGAAGAGGGAGGGAGAGAGGGAGGGGAGGAGAGGGAGGGAGGTATGTTGAATGCCCTACTGAGTCTGACATCTGCTGCAAGAAGCTGCCAGATTCCCCCTCCTTGAACCCCACATTGGGTGCATGGTTAGAGGCAGCCCTGCCCAGCGGTGCACTGGCAGTCTGGTGATTACCTCCTGCAGCCACCACCCCATCCTGGGGCAGGACCGCGCTGTGAGCGTGCTCCGTGCTTCACTGCTGCTTGGAAATGATCACTGAAAGTTTTATGATGCGTGGCAAGGGGCAGGTGGTGATGGAGGTGGTGAACTCCTCATTCTGTAATGGACTGGAGACTTCCTCATCAGATTGTGCACCTTCTTATCAAGCAGGAAGCTGGCAGGCTGTGTTTTAATCAATTGATAGCATCACTTGGCATCCAGCAGCCAGCTCATGTTTTGTAAAAGACCAGGTCACTGATTTGACAATCTCTCCACCCTTGCAGAGATTTCAGGTTGGGGCAGAAGGCGGTGGTAAGCCTTCTCCTGGAACACTGGAGAGGTGCCAAAGCTTTGTACTCCACACTTCCCCAACAGAAGGAAATGAACCCCCAGATAGAGGGGGAAAAAGAGAAGAAGGAAAGTGCCAAGAATGTTTTGAGGGAAATGAAACTGTCATATGACTGTGGTCTTCCCTTATTAGGAGGACAGGCTGTTAGAAACCAGGATAGATTCTGCTCAAAACTGAAGTCCGTTGAGTCTCTTTAATAAGGATCTGTCAATGTGTCCAACCCTTTACAGTTACAAACACTTTTCACATCTCTTTTTCTTTCTTTGCCGGCTCCCCAACCCCCACAGGCCTTGTCCCATGACCCAGCAGTATTTGCTTTCATCATCCATCCTTTTTCCGCAGCCTCTCCCAATTCCAGGTTGACCTCCAGTATTGCATCTGAAAAATTTTCTCTAAGTCTGAGCAGGACGCACCTGCTTCGATGGTGGCCTTTCTTATGTGTTGTTGAAGTAACACCTTCCTGTGACTGTCTCCCCTACCCAGATGGAGACTTCTCAAGGTGGCCTTACTCTCCATTCTAGTGCCAGGGCTAGCACTGGGTCTGGGATGCAGAAGAAACTCAGAACATATTTATGAGTAAGTGAGTACATGCATGGATGGATGGATGGATGGATGGATGGATGGATGGATGGATGGGTGAGTGGATGGCTGAATAGGTGGATAGGTAAATTGGTAGATGAATGCATAGGTGGATGAATGAATGGGTGGTTGGATGGATGGGTCGGTGGGTGAATGGGTGAATGGATACCTGGGTTGATGGATGGGTGAATAGATTGATGGGTAGATGAATGGATGAAAAGGTAGTGGATGGATGGATGGATGTGAGGGTGGATGGGACTGTTAGGTGCAGAGAGAGGTAAAGTCTAGGGGATGTAGGCAAATCTATAGAGACAGGAAGTAGATGAGTGATGGCCTAGGGCTTGGAGACAGAGAAATCACTATTCATGGGGTGTGTGGTTTGCTGTTGGGGTGGTGAAAATGTTCTAAATTTAGGGTGATGGTGGCACAACTCTATAAATAACCTAAAGCCCATTAAACTTCTCACTTTAAATGGGTGAATTTTATGATACATATGTAAGTTGTATCTCAATAATGCTGTTAAAAAAGGAAAAAAAAACTGCTATGGAAAGGGAACAAATACTAAAGGAGTGTGAGCTCCTGTCCTGGAGACATTTGGGTAGTAAGTGACTGAACTGGTGTGTACTGAGGCCCAGCACCACACGGGCTGTCAGCCAGCAGGAACAGAACACAATTCTGTCCTATGGAACTTACATTCTGGTGGGAAGGACTGATGTTAAGTGAATAAACATACACACTACAGATTGTGATAAGGGTGATGAAGAAAAGTAAAGTGGAGTGAGGGGACGTGGAGTTGAGAATGCTTTTTTGCTGGTGTCACAGAGCAGAGATGTGCACCAAGGACAACTACCCACCGATCTCCTCATCTACATCTCTGGCTTACAGTTTTGAACAGCCCAGTTCCATGATCCTATCCAAACAGATGTTGGGAAATGTCATCCAGCTGTTTTCCCAGAGGAAGGGAATGGGGTTTGATGAGCACATCATTGTCTATGTTACACTCACCTTCCATGTCCATCTTTCACTGAGATATAGCCTTTGGTTCATGGTACTGTGACCCCATACCTCCAGGCCATCCCTGTCCAATTCCAACTCTGTCCCTGGCTTCTGAGATCCCATCTCAGATAGAGATACCTCTCCCTAACCCTTCTACCCTCCCCAGATAGAGATACCTCTCCCTAACCCTTCTACCCTCCCCCCATAGTGAGAACTGATAAAACATCTGAATGCCAGATACCAAATAGAGCACAGCACTTGGATGTTGGGAAGCCCAGCTCAAATGATCTTTGGACAATTTTTCTCCTATATGCTGAGGTCCACGTTCCTGAGCTGTGGCTTAGAGGAAGACTCACCCCCTTCTTTGCTCCTTCTTCCCTTGCATGTCTCAATCTGGTCACACCAGTTTGCGCTTGGAATTGGCTTTTTTTAATTTTAAAATCCAAACGAATTAAAAATGTATTTTGCAAAAGAATGAAAAAAATTGTCTTTCACCTCAGCTGAGAATTCTGCCTGCCCAGTTTCACCTGGAAAAGAATTGAAACCGACAACATGTTACTAATTGGGGAATTTGAACAGTCCCTTCCGTGTGGCATGGGTTTTCAACAGACTAGCTCCAGTGAGTGGATACTCACGATTTTACTGTATTGGAAATAGAGGTTCTGAGAGGTGGTATCTCAGCCAGACCCAGCAAAGCAGTCAAGAAGTATTTGGGGACAGGCCAAAGATTCTATTAATCTTACACCCTGGAGCTTGACCTAAGGGATAGAGTAGAATGGGTGTCTATGAAATCCTTCAATTGTAGAGATGCCAGTATCCTTTTTCACCAGCCGCTAATTCCTAATCAGCTGACCATTGAAAACTTGCTGGAAGTAGTGTAGGACTGTGGACCCTTGAGCCATAAAGGCCTGTTCAAATCCCAGCGCTGTCACTAATTAACCCTGTGATTTGATGCAAGTGACAATTTATTGAACCAACAGTTTTCTCATCTTTACGTGAGGTCAAAAATGCCAACAAGATACAGAATTAAAGCACGGATATACAGTACCAGCACAGACCTTAGCACGTAATGGTATCTTTCCTTCCTTTCTCTGCTGTGGGAAATACCAAATTCTGCCTAGCATATGAGGTAGGAAGAGTTTTCACATACTCAGTACTGTGATCTGCATAACTGGCCTGCTTCCCCTTGGATACAGGCAAGTTGCCTTGGCTCGGCTCTAGAGAGGGGGACTAAGGATTCCCACTGTCCGCAGGGAGTCAATCCCTTGCACATGCAGTTATCAAAGCTTGCAGTGATGGCCCCACCCTGACAAATTCCATTCCAGTACAGAACCACAGAGATGAACTGCTGGAGTGCCAAGGCAGGTCTTAAAACGGATGCTTAGTCAAACATTTGAGATTGATCATTCACTTGTTCATAAAACAAATATCCAGGAAAAAGTATGATCATGGATTTTATGGTGCCTCCATGGGGATGGCACACTGCTACATTGTCATGGAACACAGGTATGCCGTGATGGTACAATAGGATGGTACAAAGGTATGATACAGGTAGGCTGGGGTGGTGCATGGGTGCATTAAGATATGATACAGGTAGGCTGGGGTGGTGCACAGGTGCACCAGAATGGTAAACATATATGCTGGAGTGGTGTACAGGTGCACTAGGATGTTATACATGTATGCCGGGGTGATTCACAGGTGCACGAAGATCTATAAGTATACTGGAGTGGTGCACAGATGTACTAAGATGGTATATAAGTATGCTGGTGTGGTGCACAGGTGCACCATGATGGGATACAGGTATGCTGGGGTGATGCACAAGTATAGTAGGATGGCGTGCAGATATGCTAGGATGGTGCACAGGTACACTAGGATGGTGTACAGGTATGCTTGGGTAGTGCACAGGTATGCTAGGATGGTGTACAGGTATGCTGGGGTGGTGCCCAAGTGGACCAGGATGACATCCAGGTATGCCGGGATGATGCACTGGTGCACTAGAATGAACCCTGGGATGCTACACAAAGATGCAGGGATTTGGCAATGGGGTGGAACAGTAGGAGAGAAAAATGGGATGACACACGGGGATAGTACACAAGTGATTGTGTGGTATACAAGGATGGTTCTCCGGGATAGTATGAGATCCTATAAATAAAGAGTCAAAATAGACTCTCACAGGGGTCCCAGTATTGCCACATCTAAGACCTATCCCACCGCTAGTTATTGTGGCTGACAGTGGTGACTTTGTTCCTCTCTGTTGGAACCCAGTAGCCGTGGATGAGTGTAGGCTTTGGAAACAAACTGCCTGGACTCCAGTTCTGGTCCCACCACCCTTGGCCATGTGACCTTGAGCAGCTTCCTGAGCTCCTGTAGACTCTGCCACATCTGTAAAATGAGAAAATAGAAAACTTTCTCTGTAGCCCTGTGAAGCATGGACACAGGAATGTATGAAAGCAAGTCACAAGGCCTCGCTCAAGGCTAACGGTGATTGAGGACTGGCCATTGTAACCTGTAGCACAGGACGACGGGGAAGGGGGCTTGGAAATTTTGACAAAGTTTGACATGTGAGCTTCACTACTCTATAGTTGGAGGCCTTGGGCAAGGTGTTCTCTTAGCTTTAGTCTTCTTATTTATAAAAGAGAGTTAATTATGCCCAGCTCTGAGTATTTGTTTATTACCTTAAAAGTCACTGCCAGGCGTGGTGGCTCATGCCTGTAATCCCAGCCCTTTGGGAGGCTGAGGCGGAAGGATCACGAGCTCAAGAGTTTGAAACCAGTCTGGCCAACATAGGGAAACCCCATCTCTACTAAAAATACAAAAATTAACCAGGCAGGTTGGCACGTGCTTGTAGTCCCAGCTACTAGGGAGGCTGAGGCAGGAGAATCTCTTGAACCCGGGAGGTGGAGGTTGTGGTGAGCCGAGATCGCACCACTGCATTCCAGCCTGGGCAACATAGCGAGACTCCATCTCAAAAAAAAGAAAAAAAAAAAAAAGACACTTAATTCCACAATGAATTTTAAGCAGCTTGCAAAATCTCACAGAATAAATAAGATACAAATACATAGATAATTCAGGTGAAGGGAAAACCAGGGTTGATGAAAGAAACAAAAGCAGCTGTAGGAATGTTAAGGCTCTAAGCATTCATAAGGCAACTGTGACCATGCTTGTCATGTGGTACAAACCCAGTAAATACTTAGTTCCTCTCCTCCTGTGAACACAGGCTTTCAAGGTGGTTTTCTCATGCTGGAAGAGAATATGAGGCAAATGATGTTTCCTACCCAAGACAGCCAGGCTCATGAAGGCTGGCTTTCTTCACTCTGTGCAAAGCTGGTCCATCTGGCCCTTCTCACTGGGTGACTGAACAGCCCCTTCAATTTCTCTGTTCAGCAGATCTGTGCCCATCCTCAGACCCACACTCCAGGGTCCTGCTGCTCTTGAAGTGGCATCTTTCGGCCACAAAGCACGACAGAGGCTCTAGTGGTCATTAAAATGATCCGGTGGCACCTTTTCCCCAAGAAGAGGAGTGTCATTGACAGCTTCAGCCATTGCCAAGTTCAAATTAACATAATTATAGCAGTTCCCACTCTGGGTCCTTTCAACCATTGCTTTGCTAGTGTCCTTGTTCTCTTCTTGCCCTGGAGTGTTCTGGGGACTTCTGTTGGCCTTGTCAGAAATGCCTGATGTCCTTGAGGTGGGACTCATCACCTGTGGCAGGTGTGGGTGGCACTTGACCTTCTGGAGCAAGATGCCCAGGAAAGACCTACAGGATGGCCATGGATGATAACGTGACTCTCGAAGGCCGCTCTCCTCAGACCTGCACACACGAGCTCCCATAGGAAATGACATTTTTTAAAAATGTCAGTGATGGAGACAACAAGGCACAGATGTGACAGACTTCATTGCCTAAGGTTACCCAGGTAATGGGTGACAGCAGCCTGCTACCATGTGACTCCAAGTCTACTCACTCACTGTCATCTTGTCAGCCTTCTTACCACAGTTGTCTCTGTCCTCCCCCTAACATGGGTAGGCGCTTTGAATATCCAGATGCTCCTTTTCGCCCTCACGACTTTCTTAGGAGTGAATCCTCCTTTCCCCCTCATTTAGAAGGTGAAAAATCTAAGGGTCAGAGAGGACACGTAAATTTGCCAAGACCACAATGCAAGAAAGGAGTAGAGTTGGGAGGCAAATCCAGGTCTATATCCCAATCTTAAACAATGCACTTCACTCTTTCAAATGTCTGTGCACACTTTATTTCATTGTTTCAACTTTCAATTGCAGAAAATTTTAAACATATATAAAGTATTGTATCAGTTGCCTATTGCTGTGTAGCAAATCACCATCAATTCAGCAGCTTACATTTATTTGTCTCACAGTATATTATCCCACAGTCTTATCTCACTTATTATCTCAAAGTTTCCATGAGTCAGGGGCCTGGGCATGACTTACCTGGGTTCCTTGGCCAGGGACTCACAAGGTTGCAATCAAGAGGGTCTCCTCTCAGGCCCCAGGTCTTTTTCTAAGCCCAAATGGTTATTGACAGAACTCCCTTCCAGCTAAAATTCATGGGGCTTAATTCTTTGAGGCCAGCAAGAGAAAGTTTCTGCTGCTTTGAGTCTCAGAGTTCAGGGAAGCTTAAATTCTCTTCCCAGCCATCACCTGGTTAGGTCAGACCCACCTAGGATAGTCTCCCTTTGGATTAACTCGAACTGATTTGCAACCTTGATTACATTTGAAAAAAATCCCCGCACCTTTTCTATCTAATGTAACACAATCACAGGAATAATATCCCATCATAGTCACAGGCCCTGACCCCACTCAAGGGAAAGAAATTTTGCAAGAGCACGGGCCATGCAGGGGTCATCTTAGGATTCTGCCCGCAACAAGTGTAACAAACCCTTATGGACTCATCACACAGCTTTAAGAATGGTTGTCATTCTGCCATTCTTGCTTCATTCCCTACCCCCACTTAATCCTTACTCATTTTTACAGATTTTAAGGTGAAATTTATATACATTGAAATGCACAAATCTTAGCTGCCCAATTTTGACAAAGAGATGAGCCCCACATAACCCACATCCTTATGAACACTTAAAATATTTCCATCTCTATCTCCCCCAGAGAATTCTTTCATGTTCCTTCCTACTCAGAGCTGTATAGACAGACAGACAGATGGATAGATAGATCGATAGACAGACAGACAGACAGAAAATGTACACAGACATTTGAAAATACATAAAGTGTACATTAATATTTGAAAGAGTGAAGTACATTGTTTGTTTAAGATTCTGGACATAGGCCTGGATTTGCCTCCCAACTCTACTCCTTTCTTGCATACACACACACACACACGCACACACATATACACATACATACATATATATATATATATATCTCCATATGTATATGCACCTATATATGTGGGTCTGAGAATTAATTAATAGTATATATATTTTTTCTTATTTTTTTTAAAGCTAATTCTAGGAAGTACCTGGGGCCATACCTGGCAGAATGTTGGCAACGGATAAATGTTAATCTTCCTTCCAATTCTTCTAGACTCGAGTTTGTGTTTATTATGAGATGCCACAAAGGCAAAGAGAAGGGACCCTGCTGAGGTGCACAAGCCCTGGAGAGGGGGCTTCCAGAAGCACTTTGGTCAAGATGCCTGGTAAGGCCATGTGTGCACTGCCTTATTCTTGGTGATAGACAGCATGACCATCATCTGCTACCAGCACAGTGTCTACAAAGCATGGGAGGTGCTTTGATCTCTGTTGGGTTAATCCACACATTTCTAATTGCTAGAATGTGTATTTGAATTAGGTGATGGTGACTCACACTCCTTTGCTTTTAGATCTCTCCTGATACAGTGATGGCAGCGTGCTGTAGGCATGGATCAGAATGGGGGTGAGGAGGAATCTTACCCTTCATTTCCTGACATTGGATGGTCCCTTCTTGCCTCCAAAAAGTAGGTCTGGGTCATGCTTGTGCTCAGGGCTTTCCTTCTTCGCCAGCAAAAATAAATATTTAACAAGAAGGAGTGTGGCAACTGGATGGGACAAAAAGAGAAAAAAAGTGAGGTGTCAGACAGACAGATTCCAACGCTGTGATTTGGACCCACTTACTTTAACACCTGAGGCTCTCTCTGCACGTCTACTAGTCCAGCCTCATCAGGCCTTTATGGGGATCGAAAGCAAGCATGCTGTTCTTGGCAGAAAGCACCTGAGCCCACACTATTCCCTTCCCCTTGCCTCGGATTTTAACATCAACCCTTGCTGGCTTGTCTGTCTGTCCAGCCAGCCAGGCACTTGCTCAGTCATCTCTCACTGCTTAATACATACGAGGTATAGAAATATGTGGATTCATCAAACATGATTTCTGCCCTTAGCACGGGAGACAGGCATTTTTAT
This sequence comes from Rhinopithecus bieti, assembly GCF_001698545.2. Lineage (NCBI taxonomy): Eukaryota > Metazoa > Chordata > Mammalia > Primates > Cercopithecidae > Rhinopithecus > Rhinopithecus bieti. The sequence continues at coordinate 3,328,556 of NW_016807233.1, forward strand.
AAATAGTAATAGTATAAACAGGCGAGGATAATTTCCCTCAAAGAGGAAATGCATTAAGGTTTCCAACAGGATCATTTTCTTCTGTGCCATCTAGAGAGATTTGGAGGAGGGGATAGCCCCTGAGCTTTAATTTAAAGACCACAAATAATTCTAGGCTATCCCTCTACCTCCTTCTATTCCTTCTCCTATTTCCTCATCATTTCTTCCTCTTCCCTGCCTCCTTCCTTCTAGGAGACTATCCATCTTCCTCTCCTGTTCCCTCCGTCTTTTGCCCTTTCCCTCTCCTTATAGACATGAGAATCCTCATCCCTACTAAAAACTACCTGCAGTAATTCCTCCCCACTCGACCACTTTATAAACCATAACCCCCAATCCCCTGAGCCTGGAGATGTTATGAGAAGAATCCCACAAAGGGCAACACTCATGATTTCTCGTTTAATTTTTCCAAAGATTTGATTTTTTTTTTTAAATTTAAAACTCAAAAATGCCATTAAAACCCTCACCCAGATCAGCTGTATCTTTAAGTGTAAAATCCATTTTAGTCGGCAGAGCTTGCGATACGGTTAAGTACTTATTTTTATTGTCTGCCTGGGCATGGTTTTTAACTGCAGGTGGAGAATAAATCAATAATGTCATAAAGACATGCTCACCCCGTGCCCTTTCCACAGCTTGCTCTGGAGTGCCTGAACTCAGGAGAGAGGCTGAGGTCTGCACACCCTGAATCATGCAGGGGGTAGGAGGCTGGTAGATGTGTCCTCTCTCCATGCTATTTTATCTGACATTGTTTGGCAAAGGCTGTCCATTTTTTATGGTTTTCCCAACTCTTTGCAAAGGGCAACATCCGCTGGCTATTTGCACCCATGAGAGGCTACATTTGTGTCCTTCCTGCTGCAAGAGGCCCAGTGGTAGCCCCATTCGTCTAGGACTGACCCTGAATTGTCAAAAGGAGTGAAAATCATGGAACAATCCTTGTTATATTAAATGCCTGGGTTGCCCCGTGGATTTTGGCATCTTGAGACGGTTCCTGCATTCATTCCTTTTGTAAGCATGCAGACATCTGGGACCTGCAAAGAGAAATGAGGACTCCCTCCCCTTCCACAGAGGATATGACTGCCCATGGCTGTTCCTCCCAGAATGTGTCTGGGCTCTCCCCACACTGAGCCAGGGGTATGAACGACCAGATGGACGTCGACACCATCAAAAAAGGCATCCCCAGTTCCATGTCCCCTCACTCTACTTTTCTTCATTCCCCTTATCACAACATGTAGTGTGTACATTTATTTGCTTAGCATCAGTCCTAATGTGTGAGATGGCTCACACAGTACTGGGCTTCAGTACAGAGTCGTTGAATCCCTGACTACCCAAATCTCTCCAGAATGGGAACTCACACTCTTTTACCGCTTGTTCCCTCTCCATGGCAGGGTCTTTCTTTCTTTCTTTCTTTCTTTCTTTCTTTCTTTCTTTCTTTCTTTCTTTCTTTCTTTCTTTCTTTCTCTTTTTTTTCTTTCTTCCTTCCTTCCTTCCTTTCTTTTTTTCTTTTTCTTCTTTCTTTCTCTTTCTTTCTTCCTTCCTTCCTTCCTTCCTTCCTTCCTTCTTTTCTAACAACATTATTGAGATACAATTTATGTACATTACCATAAAATTCACCAATTTAAAGTGTGATGTTTAATGGGCTTTTTATATATTTATAGAGTTGTGCAACCATCGCCCTACTCTAATTTTAGAACATTTCTACCACCCCAGAAGGAAACTCCATACCCATGAACAGTCACTCTCCATTTCTTCTCTGCCTGCAAGCCCGCGGCAACCACTCATCTACTTCCTGTCTCTATCAATTTGCCTACTGTGGACATTTTAAAAAATTGAATTATACGACATTGCTCTTTGTACCTGACTTCCTTCACTTGGCATATGTTTTCGAGGTTTTCCCCTGATGTGGCGTGCATTCGTGTTTTGTTCTTTTGATTGTGGAGTAGTATTCCATTGTATGGATAGAACACCTCTTGGATATTCCTTTACTGGTTGACAGACATTTGGGATATTTCTACTTTTTGACTATTATGAATAATGTCTCTATGAGTGAATTCACATAGAAGTCTTTATGTAGACATGGATCTTCATTTCTCTTGGGTAGATTCCTGGGAGTGGAATTGCTGGGTCTCTAATGGCATTTTGTCAGTTTAGCCCTGTAATATATTTATTCTTCTCTCCATTATCAGCCTTTGAGCTGCTTGAGGGTTGACTGGGGATTTGAGTCATCTAAATATTTCTGTAAAATTTGACCTAGATGCTTACATACGGTGGCTCCTTATAAACCATTCCAGAGCAAAGGAAAGTGAGGGAAAGAGAGGTCAGGCTCAAGCCAAGGCCGCAGCATTAGGGGAGAAGCAAGGAAAAATTGCTGTGGAGTCTTTCCTAACTAGAAAGCTACACTTTGTCTTATGTATGAGGGAGAAAGCGGGTCTGCACTTAGCAAGGCCATTTTCCCCAAAGTTGTCAGTGATTTCGCTCATTTACCTTGTTAGAAGTTTTTTCTTCTAATAATAATTTTTATTGTACCCATTATGGAAAATTTGATTTCACACATCAATAAAGAAGAAAATGGATTACCTATATAGTGACATTCCTGACATGGCCACTTATCAGTTGTCCTAGGCAAACACTATGATATCACCAAATCTCAGGGCTTTTTTACTTGTTTGGGTTTTTTTGTTTGTTTGTGTTTCTGAGATAGTGCCTTGCCGTGATGCCTAGGCTGCAATGCAGTGGCATGATCTCAGCTCACTGCAACCTCTGCCTTCAGGGCTCGAGCCATCCTCCTACCTCAGCTGCCCTAGCACCTGGAACTACAGGTGGGCACCACCATGCCCAACTAATCTTTGTGGGTTTTTGTCTAGAGATAGGGGTTAGCCTGTCTCTACAAAAGACATGTTGCCCAGCCTGAGTTTTAACTCCTGGGCTCAAGCAATCTGCCTGCCTTGGCCTTCCAAAGTGCTGAGATTATAGGCATGAACCACTGTACCCAGCCTAAACCTCAGTTTTTTACATTTGGAAAGTGTGAAAACATAACAGGGAACACTGAGAATTTGGAGTCGAGGGTTCTGTCGTGCTCTTCGTGATGTGCTTAGATCTTTTGTATCTGTAAGATAAGGAAAAAAGTAAGCAGATTGATGGGCAGAGAAGCTCTGCCGTGAAAGTGCAGGAAGTTGCTCCTTCTGCTTCTCCATACTACCCTGCAAGTATGCCTCCTCCCTCCGCAGGCATTGGAGTGGTCAGCAGGAAGGCAGTCCAGGTAGGAAAGTCCAGCAAATGTGGACCTAAAAGATGACATGAATGTGGTAATTCAACACACACCAGCAAGAATGATGGCAAAGACTAGGGTGGGAGGTGATGTGATATGAACGTGACGATGATGGAAGCTTTCGTTTTTACCATCTTCCATGTGTTATATGAGACACTTGATTCATTCTTTTCCAGTTACTGAATAATTTGAGTGCCTCTCACTGCGTCAGGTTCTTGCAATACAGAGATGAATGAGAGATGGTAACACATAGCAGTAAAACACACAAGTTCTGGTGTCTGCTAAACCTCGGTCATCCATTCATCCATTCACCTATCCATCCACCCATTCAACAGATGAAAGAGGGAGTGCCTTCTATGGGCCCAGCATTATGTTGGACAATGGAATCCTGACTGTCTTTCCTGTAGCACATGAAGCCAATTCTTAAACTCTAAGTCTCAGTTTTCTCAGCTGATAAATGGGAAGAATAGTAATGCCCAGTAAGTTCCACTGGGTTGCTGTGAGTATTAAATAAAATGTGCTTAGCACAGTACCTGAATGAATAAATGTTGGCTGCTGTTGTTCAGTAATAGTATTTGTATTTGCATTGGAAGACATGGACTCTTCCGTCCAGGAACTCGTGGCGGTTACTGGTGCACGGCCCTTTGCTTCCCTAACCCTTTCTCTAGCCCACAGTGGAGGGGGCAGCTCTTGCTGCCATGCTCCAGTTGCAGTCCTAGTCCCCTGGGCCCTCTGAGCTGAGCTCCTGCGGGGTCTCAGTAACATGACCTGCCCTGGACCTCCCCCCGCAACTTTGCCAGGAAAAGGCGGATGGGCGTCCTCATTGGCAAGGATCCAAGCAGGGCAAGTGTTGGGGTTCAGAGGACAAAGGAAAGGGACATTTCAAGGAAGTTCCCACTTCCTCGGAACCAGAGTTCCTATCTCCACCGCTCACATGATCTATTGGGACATTCTTCATGTTCCAGATGTAAGCACATCCCGGAAAAATGCCAGTGTTGGTCTTGTGATGAAATGTCTTTCTTTACAAATGACTGACATGGCCTGAGAGTCTGGAGGATGGACAGGGGAAGGAGCAGACCCCACATTTCTCATCAAGGTTGAGATGATATGTTCCCGTCCTTATTCACTTTTCAAAACTTAAGATAACTTATGTCTGTAAAATGGGAACAAAATGTGTCCCTGCCATTAGGGGGTTTATGAGTTTAAATGAGACCCTGTAGGCCAGGCGCAGTGGCTCACGCCTGTAATCCCAGCACTTTGGGAGGCCAAGGTGGGCAGATCATGAGGTCAGGAGTTTGAGACCAGCCTGACCAACATGGTGAAAGCCTGTCTCTACTGAAAATACAAAAATTAGCCAGATGTGGTAGTGGGCACCTGTAATCCCAGCTATTCAGGAGGCTGAGGCAGGAGAATCGCTTGAACCTGGGAGACGGAGGTTTCAATGAGCCAAGATCATGCTACTGTACTCCAGTCTGGGCAACAGAGCGAGACTCTGTCTCAGAAAAAATAAAAATAAAATAAATAAATAAATAAATGAGACCCTGTACCTAAAAATACCTGGCTCTGCAATAACCATTCTTCAGGTTGTAATTTATTTCATCTTCATATTGTTCAATGAAGTAGACAATTTTATCATCTCCACTTATAGGGGAGGAAATTGAGATCAGAGCGGTAACTATTTGCTTAAAGCCGCCCAGGTAATAGGCGGGAGAATTAGTCATCAAACAAGATCTGTCTGAATCCTGAGCATATGTTTTTAACCACTCACCATTTACTTAGTGTAAGAATCAGCAAACTTTTTCTGTAAAGGGACAAATATTAAATATTTTTGACTTTGTGGCCCAGACTGTCTGTTGCAACTGCTCAACTCTGCCATTGCGGAATGAAAGCAGCCATACGCAATGTGAGTGAACGGTGATGGCTATGTTCCAATAAAACTTTATTTACAAAAATGGACAGTGGGCTGGATGGGGCTTGCAGGGCTCCAGTTTGCAACCTCTGCCTTAGAGGAATGCATAATTTGGGCACTTGGGCGCTTAGAACACATGATTGGGTGTGGGGTGGCTAAGGAACAAATGCCTGCTAGCATAAGGACAGTTTGTAGCCTCTACAAAACATCTACTTGTCAGACAGCATCACTCTTTATATGGAAGATGGCTATTAAAAAGGAAGTGTGAGCCCGCGATTGATTGAAGGCAATCAAACCTAGCAGGAGGATTAAGTACAAGAGGTCGCCATTAGAAGGGTCTCCTCCATGTAGCCTTCCTGACAAAGGACAGTAATAGCCCGGGTGATTTATAATGCTCCATGGAGCTCCTCTGGCTTCTCTAGTTTCTTTTCTGCCCCCTGGATTATCTTATCCTCAGCCATCCCCTTCCTCTACCCCAAAGGATTTGAATCTCCCCAGGCATGGGGGCCACGTTACCATTGTCAGCACCATCCTGGCAGGCTCTGACTGCCCCTTAATGCCAACACCCCCAGCCTGCCCAGGGTGAGCTGGGGCTGAGCAGGTTAAGACTAGGTTTGCCTTGAGGCTGCAGCATGTTGGGGCTGCTCCAGACCCGTTTCTGGGACAGCAGGTGCAGCCGTTCACTGAAACCAAAATACATTCTTGAGGCAAGAGCAGACGGGCCAAACAAGAGCAGGTCTCCCGCCCTTCGCGGACTTGGCTCCCTCCAGAGGACACATTTGCCGTGAGGACACCCCAAGTGCTAATCCTCTCACCCAGGAGATCTAAACAGGGTCAGCATTTTAGTCGAGGGCTGGACGCAGGCAGGGGCATCCCCCCAGTGCTGTCTGGCCGGCCCAGGGCAGCAGTAAATCACACGGGGGAAGGCACTTCTTGGACGCTTGGGCTGCTGGGGACTCCGTGGGTATCATAAATCAGGAGTTCACCCCATTTCACCTGTACCTTCTCGTGGGTACATGCAGGGCCCTCTGCAGCCCAGGAAGAGAAAATGGTGGAGAATAAATTCAGCCAGCCCAGGCACCAATGGCTGTTGTCTCTTTGTCAACTTATTACCTGAGATTTATGCATGATGCAGCCAGGTCTGCTCGGTGACACATTCTAATTTAATTAAATTTCTGTTGGATTGATGTCTGATCAATCAATAATGTTAATGTTTTTGCAATTTGGAGATTAAAGCATGGTCCAGCCACAGCCCCCAACCCCCACAGCATCATGTACTTACTTGAGAATATTCTTTGAGAGGAGGTTTGCCTGCCTGCATCCTTTCTCCCCCTCTCCCTTCCTCCCCTCCATATTTAAACATTTATTAAGTGCCTGGCATGTGGAGGTATAACAAGAAGGGAATAACACTTAGAGCAGAGGTTCACAAACTTAAGCATACATCAGCATCACCAGGGGGGCTTGTTAGGACGCAGACTGCAGGGCCCCAGCCCCAGAATTTCCCATTCACGAGGTCCAAGGTGGGCCCTGAAAATGTGCATTTCTATCAAGGCCCAGATAATGTTTATGCTGCTGCTCTCAGGGACCCATTCTGAGAACCACTGACTTGGAGGTCAAGGGCACAAGCTCTGGAATCACCTGGGTTCAGGTCCTACTTACAAACTCTAGGGTTTCAGACAAACTACTCGATTTCTCTATGCCTAAGTTTCCTAATTCATAAGATCACTGCCTGCAATAAGGGAGATTCTTCCATGCCTGCAAAATGCCCAGCACAGTACCTGATATACAATAAGCACTCAATGCACGCCACTGGAGCGCAAAGCAGCTGCATACCTGCCCCCTTGCATATTCCCATCTGGAAGGGTGTGATGCAGTACACATGTAAGGGTGATAGTATGATCGAGGCAGTGAGAGGCTGTAATGGGGTGTTTTATTTAACTGGGGAGGTCAGAGAGGACCCTCTGAAGTTGAGCTGGAATCTGAAGGAGGGAGGAACAACTAGGAAGGGAATGATGAATCTGGGAGGCACCCTTGGAGGCCCTTGTAAGGGGTTTGATCAGCATCCTAGGCCCAATGAAAAGACAAAAGAATGTTTTAAACAGGGGTGGCAAGAAGATCATATTCTAATGTTGAAAAGATCTTTCCAGTTTCAGCTCAGGGGCATGGCTTGGAGGGGGGCAGGAGTGAATGTAGGAATAGCAGAGACTGAATTAGCCAGGCCTCAAGCTCCAAGATTCTGTTCCCCTCTGGAAACTTGACTCCTCCATGGTCCCCTCTTCCATATTGGTAAAAGCCACAGATCCGTGTGCATATGGAACACTGCTGCTATCAGTTTGGTGTCAGGGGCAGGGGAGAAGATGCACATGAGTAATGATGGATCTTGAATACCCGGTGTCTGTTGCATGAGATGATTGTTCCTCATGGCATAAAGGGTACCACAATAGGTGGTCTCCTAAGATTCCACATAACTCAAACACATATAGTCTTCTCTTAAGGCTTTTGCTGTCAAATGTCACACACATTTATGTGCAGAACATTTGAAAATCAGCATATGCCTTCCAAAAACCTTTGCTGACCACTAGCTCTGTAGACAGCATCAGGCAGCTGAAGGTGCAAACCTGAGGAAGATCCAGATTTTGCCTCCAGGATCTCCTTGATGAGTACAAGAGGCTGGATCTCTTTCAGGATTATTTTTGTTATTTCATCCCAGGACCCCTACTCAAGATGCTTGAATATTTTCTTTGTTCCTTTAAACACAAAGCCCTAACGAGTCTTCCATGATGAAAGCTGAAGAACATCATTACTGAGAGTGAGGCAATTTCATGTTCAGGATGGCATTAACAGGCATCATTTAAACCCACGAGTCATCCTTCATTCACACAGATTTCAGAGCATGTCACCCTGTAGCCTGCCAGGTGCCCCTCAGTTACCTGTGCTGAGACAGGTGTGAGAGGGTGGGCCCAGAGGGAGTGAGGTCCAGAGGAATTCCAAACCTCATTGATTCAGGGAAAGTAACCTTGTGTTTCATCAGTGATTGTAGAAGCCCCAGGTAGTAGGGCTGGACTTGTCTGGAGATCCCTGAAAGCCAGAAAAACTCTCCAGCCCTGTTACTTTATCTTCTAAGCTTGAAATTCTCACTGAGTCATTTATGTGTTCATTCATTCATTCATTCATTCATTCATTCATCCTTTTATTCAACAATGAAGGAATTACAGAGGAATACAAGTTTGCCAAGCCCAGGAGATCTGCAAAATGATTGAATATTTGCAAATGAATCCGTCATAATCATAATAACAAAGATCATTGAGGCTGCTGACATATATTAAGCATTTTTCCCAAGGAAGGTGCCATTTTAAGCTCTTTTCCCACACCACTCCATTTATTCCTCACGTTACCTTGTTGGAGGTAGACCCTACTACAGCTCCCCCTTTGCTGAAGAGGATATTGAAGGTCAGAGAGATTAAGTAATGTGGCCAAGGACACAAAGCTAGTGATGGTGAAGGTGAAACATACACACAGATCAGTCTGATTTAAAAAAACAATAATACATGTTTTCAAGTATGTTTCTTTTGTTTTCTGTATTTTTATTTTTGTATTTGTTTTTGAAACAGGGTCTCACTCTGTCACCCTGGCTGGAGTGTGGTGGCCCGATCACGGGATCACAGTTCACTGCAACCTCCACCTCTGGGGCTCAGGGGATCCTCCCAACTCAGCCTCCCGAGTAGCCAGGACTACAGGCACACATCACCATACCCAACTAATTTTTTGTATTTTTAGTAGAAACAAGTCTTGCCATGTTGCCCAGGCTGGTCTCAAACTCCTGGGCTCAAGCAATCTGCCCGCGTCAGTCTCCCAAAATGCTGGGATTACAGGCATGAGCCACCACGCCCTGCCCTTAAATATGTTTTTAAGACCTACCCTGCCATCAGTACTTCATCCAGAGAGGTAATGAAAATACAATTAGCCCTCTGTATCCATGGGTTCCAAGTTGCCATTTCATATAAAGGATCTGAGCATCCATGGATTTTGGTATTGTCAGTGTTGAGGGGAGCCCTGGACTCAATTCCCCATAGATACCCAGGGACAACTGTTCTTAAAATGTTGAACCCTCATAGGATGGTTGCTTAGGACCTTCTCTACGGTGGCTGTTGGTCCATTAACCAACATGTTTGAGATCTGGATGACTATCCACCTAGAAGTTCATCTAAAATGACTATATTCTCAGTCACATTTCTCATTGCTGAGATATCGTCACATTCCTTTGAGGTCATTTCTGTCTCATCTCCTTGAACTGCTAGTCTAGTGGTCTTTTTTAAAAGTACTTGATCTTACTCAAGGCATGCTGGGAACCAGGTCCCGTGACTTTCTTTCTTGTCATATTCACCATCTGCTGTAACCTGTCCTGGAATTTGCTGGAATCAGGGTCAGGGACGCATCTAATTTTGGGAATCAACCTTGACCCCCAAAGAAACCTTAAACAACAGTCCCCTCTGACCCACGGTGTAGCTTGTTTCCTACTACCAGTTGTCATGGTCTTCAGTTATGTCATTTACCAGGTACCCTGAAGAGCTGAATGTATTTTGAGCAGTATTGCCAAAATAGCAGCCTTGGGCTGAGTCTACTCTGCAGACAGGTGTTCTTTGGGTCTGTACAGCATTTCGAAAACTTCCGAGTTCCTTGCTGGCATTTAAAAATCTGGGCAGGGCAAGCATGAAATCATTCAAGGTGTTGACTTATGCTGAAAAAAATCAAAGATTGGACAACATTGTCCAGTCTTTGGACAGCCCATTATATGTTCTTAGACAACGTTCTGTATGTCTTCATGGCTACTGTGGTGGGCTAGAGTGGGCAGTGGCTGAGATCCTCAGGTTCCTACTCCCTCGGTCCTCTCAGTTATCTCCACACAGATCTACACACACTTCATGCTTGTATTTACCTGTCTGGCTTCTGGAGTCATCTGAGTCATTATCCCCGGTGTCTGCAAAAGCCCTGAACTCCTATTCCAAAATTAATGTTTAAATTTGTTCTGCCCAATGCGTGCTTGATTCTTTCCAGCCTTAAGACCTTGTTCCTCAAGGGAGAAGGTGGAAGCAAAATAAGAGTGGAGAACTTCTGCTTTCTTACTGTCATCTGTTTAAGTTGCATCATCTGCTCCCAATCCCTTCCTTTTCCTTCTCCCTCCAAACATAGCTCAAAAAGCCCTTTTTATCGTCCTTCGTATTTTTTTTTTGCAAGCCTCAGCTCTTTCCAGGGTTTTGTCTCCTAACATTCTTCTTACAGAAGCAATGTCAGTTTGCATTTGTTTCAGGGTGGGATGGTGCATCAAAGAACACCACACCTGCAAAAAACGACTAAATTAGAAACAAGCCATGTTTCAGAGTTTGCAGTGGGATCTACTACATCAAGAAAAAAAGTCAGTGCATATTTTTTAAAACGTTATAAACAAATTTTTAAGAGATTTTAGAAAAGAGGCTTAAAGTTTTTGATAAATTTACAAATGTACACATCCAATGCCAATCTAGGCATCAAATGTGCTCACCTGCTCTGACTTAAAACAGGTCCAGCAGGGTTTGACTTGACCTAGAGACTGGACGCCAAACTTAATTCTAATCATACCGTTACAAAATGCTCATTTCCAATTTCCAAAATAGACTCAGGACTAGAGCATTTGTTTGCTGTGGTGGGTGGATAATATTGTTGTCATCTGTAGCACAGGTTTGCCACAGTTTATGTGAGACATGGAATTTTAAAATCAAATTGTCATTGTATGTTTATGATATCTACTACTGCTATCTTAAAACAGGGCATCAAGGTAAGCTGGCATTTAACAAGAGCAGCAAGAGTGATCTTATTAAAAAGTAAATCAGGTCATGTCATTATGTGGCTTAAAAACATCCGGTACCTACCAGGGTGTGCGGGGGTGAAAGCCCACCTACCATAGCCTTCATGGCTCTATGTGACCCGGGCCCATCTCCAACCACTTCTGCTTTGCTCTTTTCCTTCCAGCTACATGGACCTGATCTCTGTTCCATAAACAGGCCAAGTTCATCTCTACTTCAGGCCTTTGCATTTGCTTTTCCCTCTGCCTGGGCTGGGTTTTCTTCCCCAACTTTATGGGGCTACCATTCTTATTGCAGTGGAGATTCCCATTAACTGAAATATTCACTCCCTAGAGTGGGCCTTCTCTGAGCACCCTGATTAAAACAGGTCCATCCTCCCATCCTCTGCCACTCTCTAATCCCCATCCTGATTTATGTAACTTCATAATGCTCAGCAATACCCCAAAATACAGACTTCTATGTTGTTTATTATCTATTTCCCCCATAAAAATAGAAACTTTATAAAGGCAGATCATTGACTTGTCCTGTTTACTTCTACATCCCCAGCACCTAGCAGAGGGCCTGGCATTTAGTAGGTGCCCAATACGTATGTGCAGGTATAGGTCCAAAGGCCAGAGAGTGTGGGTCACAAGAGGAAATGAAATGTTAGCATGGCCCGAGTGAACGGAATTCCCTTTGTGGTGGTCCTTGTGTGTGTAGGTGCACATCTATATGTGAATGTGTTTGTATGCATGTGTGTGAACATGTCAGTTTGCACACGTGTACAAATGTGGTTTTTTTCTGTGTGCATGTTTGTGCACATGTATATGTGTACGTATGTGTGTGAACACCCTTGGCAAGAGGTGAGTCTAGAAAGGAAATCAGAGAACAGACCAGGAGGGATTTGTTAGGTGGGGTAAGAAGTATAGACATTAAAGTCAGAGCAATAGGGAGCACTTCTAAACTCATTGGTGTAGTCATTCATATTGAGGAATCTGCAGGCAGATTGCTCCTGGTGTTCAAATCTTGTCTTCTACAGACTGGTGGACTTGAGTAGGTGACTCATCTTGGTGGGTTAGACCTCAGTTTCCTCACCTAAAAATGGGAGTAATAAAAGTGCCTCCCTCCGGAGCTTGCAGTGAGCTGAGATCTGGCCACTGCACTCCAGACCGGGCGACAGAGCGAGACTCCGCCTCAAAAAAAAAAAAAAAAAAAAAAAAAAAAAAATAAGTGCCTCCCTCGTAGAATTGGTGGGAAGAAACGAAATCAGTGCACAGTATATTTGCACGGTGCCCAGTATGGTGTAAGGAATCAGTAAAGGTTAGCCATTGTGGCTATCATAGTTGGTATAAATACACAGTATATGCCCACTGACCCAGCAAATATGCTTCCTTGATTTTAAGAATGTAATCCATCCAGTTGCTCACAGGTACATGTATGAGAATGTTCTATGTAATATTGGTGAAAAGAGGAAGGATAGGCCAGGCACTGTGGCTCATGCCTGTAATCCCTGCATGTTAGGAGGCCAAGGCAGGCAGATCACTTGAGTCCATGAGTTCAAGACCAGCCTGGGCAATGTGGCAAAACCCTGTCTCTACAAAAATTAGCCAGGCTTAGTGGTGCATATTTGTAGTCCCAGCTAGTTGGGAGGCTGAGGTGGGAGAATCACCTGAGCCCAGGAAGTTGAGGCTGCAGTGAGCCGTGATCACACCATCGCCCTCTAGCCTGGGTATTAGAATGAGATCCTGTCTTTAAAAAAATTGAGAATAAGCAAGAACTTATTGAAATAAAGAGCAATAGGAAGTGACTTTCCCTTCTAGATATTAAAATGTATTGTGAAGCTTACAATAGAAAAACAATATGGTACTGACAGAGGACTAGATAATCCAGAAATAGGACTTGGTACATGATACGACTCTCCCAGAGAATGTGGGCTCCACAACACCAGCATTTTTGATGTTGTGATCGCTGCAGTCAGCCCAATCCCTAGAAAAAAACCTGGCACATGGGAGGTAAGAAAAAGGACTTAAAGTATATATGCCAAAATGGAATCAGGATTCTTGTATCTTTTGTTTTTGCTTTTCTTCTAATGTGTATATGTCATCATGATTAAGAGGATGAACTTTTGTATGAGACAAAACTGTAGTTGACCCCAGCTCTGCCTCTGATCAGCTGCTCCTGGTCTTCTATCCTAAATGTTTGAAAGAAGAATGGTACCTACCTTATTGAGTGTGGAGACAAATGAGATTGCATACATGAAGCACTTAGCTCAATAAATGGTAACTGCTGTTTAAAATGTTCCACAACTCATTTTCTTCCAAGAAGTAATGTATATGTTTAAGTAACCAAAACAAATGAAAAGTACATCTTTCCCTGCATTTTCCTGTAGCTTGTTTAGCATCTCTGCAGAAATCTCTGAACAGTGAGACCTCCTCAGGGAGAAACTTTTCTCAGTGACTCTAACCCTAGACAAGGCCCAAGAAAGTAAAAGGCGTTATCTCCCTCTTGACCTTTGGCAAATCCAAAGGGTTACATTATGTCCTTCATGATACTTTTTTAAGCCAACGCACTAAACATAACCACACATAACCTAAACAACAAAAGACATGCCTATTATTTTTACCATTATTACCACTTTTTTATTTAAAAAGGCAATTCATGCTTATTGTTGAAATCTGGAAAATGCAGAAATGCACAAAGAGTAGCATTTCACCTCTTCCACCTCCATGAGCTGGTCACGATTGATATTTTGGTTCACATAGTTAAGTTGGCACCTGTGTGGGAAACTTGTTTTTTACCTCATTGTATATTGTAAATATTTTCCCATGCTGTTAAATAATCTAAAACATATAAAATGCCCCTCGGGAAATAAAACACTCTGTCTCTGAAGGCCACATGGTTTCTGTCATTGGCAAAGCAATCTATTGTTGATAATAGAGAATGACTGAAAAATCCACTTGTCCTTGTCCTTCCCAACCATGCCCAGAGAGACACATGCGTTCTCAGGATGGATGAAATGGGAGGAAGGAACTCAGGTGTCCCAGGCTCTCCAATATTAGAGCTAATTGAGAAGTTTTAGGGAGAGAAGTGACATGGAAGTCATGAGCTCTTTCTCTCTGCTAGTTAGCTGAGAAGTCAGTCACACTGCAAAGACACACACACACGTGCACACACACACACACACACAGTTATACATACCAAAATCTCAGTTGAAATCTTTGGATGGTGGGATGATGGGCAATTTTTATTTTCTTCTTTTTGATCATCCATATTGAAAAAAAAGTCTCTAATGAGCAATTAAAGGAAAGATAAGAAAGATTGTGAATGGCTTTCAAACTCTAAAAATATACTGCAGTCAACATTTTGGAATAAGGAAATCATATAGCCTATAGAGCACACCTGAGTCATTTTCTTTCTCACACTGTGGGAGGCAGCTGTGGATAATGTTAGTCCTGATTTCCAGTTGCGATGGCATTTCAGGTCCTGATGAAAGATACCATGACCTTCTTGGGGTACCTTGATCACTCTGGGGTGCCTGTCCCATCACAAAATATTAAGCTTAGTCCTCATTTGAGGAGCACAGAGTGTCGGGTGTAAATTAACTGATTCTGTAACATGTCTCTCCTAGAGTCCCATCACCCCGTCTTTTACTTCTGGGGGAAGTACATACAAATGTATATGTACACATATATAATTTATTGGACAGCTGGCTCATCAAGTATATTGGTTTTCATAGCTCCACTATTGTCAGCATATTTCAGATTGGATTTGTTGCTGACATGGTTGAATGAAAAAATACTGACATTTTTCAGTATTGCTCTTGACACTTTTAGTATTATTATTAGTCGTTTCATTCCTTGCAGCATCATTGTCCGAATGGGATCGTGCTCAAAAAACACTCAAGTACTACTCAATTCTAAGGAGGCGCCTGGCTTTGGGGTGCTGCTCTTTTATATCTCCCATGAAGCTGGGAGGGCAGCCATGTCGAACTATGGTGCAAATTGCAGGTGACACCTGTTGCATGGAAAACACCTGCAGAGCTAATTTGGAAATTATTTCAGGGAGAGATTTTTTTCTTGGAGAGAATGGTCCCTTTCAACCTTATCCTAATGAGGAAGATGAATCAACATTTATGATTCTGTGTAGGTTTTTTCTTCCACAGCAATGACCACCACCTCTATTAATCTTCAATGAGTCCCTGCGAGGTTACATTTACCCAAATTTCTTATAAGCCCTTATACCCGCACCAAAGCAAACACACAGGCTCCAAGGGTGTGTGTGTGTGTGTGTGTGTGTCTAAAAACATGGCTTTGTAGGAAGAAATAAACAAATGTATTTAATGCTTCCATGCTACAAAGGACCCACATGTGTTTGCATATAAATAGTGTTGTTACATATTCAAGGTTTAATTTTTAGCAAAATGTTCCAAAAAGAAGAGGAGACTCCAGAAATAGACCACTTCATTGAGAGGCAGAACTTGAGTTCTATCCTTGTAAAAGGCTGTTTCTAGGGTGTGAAGAACTGGGTAAGCACACTCAGGTCATGTTGCAGAAGACACTTGCTCAGCTCAAGATGACTTCTGTCATCTGTTAGCTTACAGTTGTAAAGAACGGCTTTCTCTAGTTGGGTCAACTTAGTAGCTCGTCCATCTCCCATACCCTGAGTATGGTTTAAAGTTGAGAGTTCTAGAGTAATCTACGCTCATTCCACAAACCAATGTGATGAGCATTTCTTGAATGTAAGGGGATCCCGCTGGGTTATGTGGACCCCTCAGGCTCTAATTCCTTGGACCTGTTGAGAAGGAGACATGTTTATCTCTTGCCAGATTGTTTACCAAACAGAATGGGTGTATTTCTATCCATAAAGCCCTGCTTTGACAATTTGTCCCTGGAGATAGATGGCCTTTTCCATAGAGGCTTTAAATAGGGGGCATAATGGGAGTGAGTGGAATGGAGTGGAATAATTAGATCGCTCCCCATAAATCCTGTGGGGAAGTTTTCTGCGCAGGACGCTTTGCAGGACTGTATGTTAGCAGGCAGGCTCTGTGCAGTGTGGATGCAGCTGTGCACCATGCCGGGACAGTAGGCAAGCAAGTTGCAGATGGTGGAGACGTGGGCAGTGTTTAACTCCCTGTTTTCCCTGTAGAATTTGTCTAATTCACCAAAGAAATGTCCACATTAATTTGTTTGATTTATTTTTAAATATTTATTTATTTATTTTGAGACAGTCTTGCTCTGTCACACAGGCTGGAGTGCAGTGACAGGATCTTGGCTCACTGCAACCTCTTTCTCTTGGAGTCAAGCGATTCTCCTGTCTCAGTCTCCCAAATAGCTGAGATTACAGGAATGCGCCACCATACCTGTCTAATTTTTGTATTTTTACCAGAGACAGTTTCACCACGTTGGCCAGGCTGGTCTCAAACTCCTGACCTCAGGCAATCCGTCCGCCTCGGTCCCCAAAGTGTTGGGATGACAGGCATGAGTCACCGTGACCGGCCTTAATTTGTTTTATTGCTAAAATATGACATTTTCAGGGCTAATTTTGCTCACTTGCTTCAAAATCAATTTTTTTTTTTTTTTTTTTTTTTTTTTTTTTTTTTTTGAGACAGAGTCCCGCTCTATCGCCCAGGCTGGAGTGCAGTGGCGCGATCTCAGCTCACTGCAAGCTCCACCTCCCAGGTTTACGCCATTCTCCTGCCTCAGCCTCCGGAGTAGCTGGGACTACAGGTGCCCGCCACCTCGCCCGGCTAGTTTTTTGTATTTTTTTTAGTAGAGACGGGGTTTCACCGTATTAGCCAGGATGATCTCGATCTCCTGACCTCGTGATCCGCCCGTCTCGGCCTCCCAAAGTGCTGGGATTACAGGCTTGAGCCACCGCACCCGGCCCAAAATCAATTTTTAAAAAATAAATATATCTGACACATCTTGGTTATGACAGGTGGGAATAAAAGCTGCCCCATTAAGATGGGAGAAAAAACAAATTATTTATTGGCAAATTTGGAAGATCTCAAGAAGTTGAGATATGTTGGCTGGAAGACTAGAGGAGCTGAAGGTGTCTCATCCTCACCATTTGTGTGCTTCTTAATCTCCAAGCAAGAGATTATGTAGCATCTACTATATGTGTGTACTAGTCTACTGGGTTTAGACTAGGGCTGGGGCCATGTTTCAGTTCATTTTTTATTCAGAGCACCTAATAACTCATGGCACAAAATAAATCAAAGAGCCTTGTTTTCAAAGGGCTATTTATTTCTTTTACCCCATAGAGAAACCCTCTTGAGCCATTAACACATACTAAGCTTTCTTCTGAAATTAGCTCGGAATACACTGTGGCTTCACTTTGAGGATACTGATAATCTAGGTATGATGATCTAGGAAATGTTGCTGAGTTGACCTTTAAGAGGAATAGGTGACATGGGAAATGGACAAAGAGTGGTGGGAATTCTTTCAGATCACAGCTATGGGGGAAGGATGGGATCATGTTTTCCAGAGACGTTGTCATGAATGGGATTGGCCTCTCCAGGTCACCATGCTGAATCGACCAAACTCAGAGGATCAGCTTATGGAGAGGCAGATGTTTGAATGAACAGGTGTGTAGGGATCTGGCCAATCCTAAATTTATTCCCAAGCTTGACTGTTGAATCCAAGAGCATTTACCCTTAGGGGAAATGGGCTGCATGATTCCTGTAATTAGTAAGAAGGTATAATTGTTTGACATCACTTAAAGATTAATGAGTATACCGGGAGTTCTTCCTTTTCTTCTTCTAATTTCATTTATTCGCTCTGCTACCAACTGGGTTGGGTGGAATGGTGTCTGTGACAAGTCATCAAGACCAATATTGGTAAACCCCTGAGGGAGGCACAGCTGGCCTCGGATGTCTGGTAGCCTTCTCTTACAACAGACTTTCTTCAACTCTGCAGGGGCCTCTCTCTTCACTGTCCTTTCACCCTGATGCCCCACCATTTATTTCTACATCTTCTCTGTCTTAGGGAGCAATGGCACTGCGGGCTTACAGGCTTGGGCTTGGCTCCACATTGACATGAAGTTCAGCCTCTCCACGGTCAGTGATTTGCTGTCTTACCTTTAGCAATCACTTAATCTCTTAGAGTCTCAATGTCTTCATCACTAAAATGGGAGCAAATTGTAGAAATGAAATCTCAGGGTTCCTATAACAATTAAATGAGATATGCATGGAACACTTTTCTCTGTTTAGGAGTTGACCAGTTGTACTATCTCAATACATTTTGGCTATCCTAATTATAGTGAATTATTATGAATTAATGCCATTATTATTATTGATAATCAATCAACTAATCTTTAATAGCAAGGTAGTATTTTCAGTCTGGATTCGATGTATTTAATCCACATATATATCTTCTTAAGATGTCCAGCCTTTCAGAAAGGAATACCTGTTTTATTCTTAGGCCCTGTCAAAGCCAGTCTCCAATAAACATTGGCTGAATGAATCAAAGAGAATAGCAGTGACGTTCTATTGGTGCTGTTCAAATCACCCTCAAGATAGCTACTTAATTCACTTGCAACCGACCTATCCAGAAATTCTTCCTGCAAGAAAAAGTTTGGGATAAAGAATATAGCAAATCAGTTATTTTCCTCTCCCCCAGTCTCCTAATAAAACCGACCTTACCCAGTTTCTTTTCTAGCTATTCTGTTTTTTATTACATAAAATGCTTAGGTGATTGCCAATAAGTAGTGTATGAATACTTAATGAAGGTGGAATGAATTATAAATGGCTTGGAATTTATCTACATTGCTTCCTTGCTGATGGCAGAATGGTCCTTTATCTCCTATCAAGATGTACAGGAGTCAGTAGGTGAGAAAGTATCCTGGTTGATAAATTTAAAAATTGTTACCAGATGCTGTCTTAGGTTACATGGAACTCAGTATCATGTGGCAGAGAGGGAGGAGTTTGACCAGGAAGCATGGTGAATATGATACTGGCAGGGGAGAGATGGGATTGGTCCCTAAGGACGCCATTACTGCTAGAGTAGAGACCTCAGAATAGAGGCAGATAAAGGCATGGGTGGGAGTTGTAGTTACCACTTATTCACTGTGATTGAGTACCAGTTAGGCGAAGGTCTGAAAAGCGTTTCCAGTACTTTGATTTCAAGGAGAAGCTATTGGATGACATTGTCTAGAGAAGGGACTTCTATATCATTTTTCCATCCCAAAGCCATCTGTCAACAGCTAGCTCCATAAATACAGTGAACTCTCATTAAGAAAAGTAACAGATAAACCTTCACATCGCGAAGGCTTAATGCAAAATTTATTCCTTGCTCACATAACAGGCGTCTCTCCTGAGTGGTTCTCCTCCAAGTGTTGATCCAGGAGCACAGGTTCTTTCATCTCGTGGCTCTGTAGTCTTTGTTCTGTTCCCAAGTGCACTCAAGAGGTAATCCCCTTTTCAGCCAATTGGAGGAGGTGTGAGCAGGGAGGATTTTATGGACCAGGTCTGGAAGTGGAGTGCTTC
Source organism: Rhinopithecus bieti (assembly GCF_001698545.2). Classification (NCBI taxonomy): domain Eukaryota; kingdom Metazoa; phylum Chordata; class Mammalia; order Primates; family Cercopithecidae; genus Rhinopithecus; species Rhinopithecus bieti. The sequence goes on from NW_016807233.1 coordinate 3,348,070, forward strand.
CACTCTGCCCACATCCCTTTGACGAGGACTCAGTTGCATGGCCATGCGGACTCCAAAGAAGCTGATAAATGCAACCTAGGTGCCCAAATAGAAACAATAGCAAGTCTGATGCGTGGTCAACTGTGCCTGCCACATTTTTCAAATGGCCAAGAAAATACATGCCCCGAGAAAATGAGAGGGTAAATTTTACTGCAAAATAAGTCATCTTATAGAGTGTTTGCAAACTCTTTTGTAAAAAATCCTTCTAGAGTATTGTGTTTGCATGCACACAGTGGAAATGCCAGATATGAATTGTCTTGATTTCTAAGAATTTCCTTAGTAAGAGTTTATCAGTTTTTTCATCATAAGATAGACTTTTATTTAAATTGCATATATAGTTAAGGCACAAAATAAATAGGTGCATCATTATTAAAAATGTACACAGCACAGCAATGGATGAAGAAGATATTTAGAGTTGCTCATAATTTAACCTATGTTAATACCTTGTTTTATATACATCCAGTGTCCTTTTTCTCCACATAAAATTACCTACTCTCAGGGGTCAGCAATTTCTTTTCTGTAAAGGACAAAAGAGTAAATATTTTAGTCTTTGCAGGCCACATTGTCTCTATTGCAGTCTCTCAATTCTGTCATTGTAGCACAAAAGCAATCAGAGACTTAACAAATGAATGTGGCTGAGTTCCAATAAAACTTTATTTACAAAAATAGGCGAGGGATGGGATTTGGCCCACAGGTCAACCTTTGCCACTCCTGCAGAATACGATGGATACAAAATAATGCATGCAAAGCACTAAGAGGCTCTGCACACATGTAGTGCTCAGAAAATATAAATTTGCTGTATTTACCTTAAAAATAATGCAGTTGTATGGCTTCTAAGCATTTAAAACTTTATAGATACATGTTTAGTTAGGCATAGCAAAAGTCTAAAAGCATAGACGTTGAACTCTGAAAGAAACCTTAGAAGCCTTAGGGAAGGGGAATATTTTACTTTTTATTTTATTTCCTCCTGTGTTGTTTGGGTGTCTTTTTTTCAATGAGCATATTTTACTATTGTAATAAAAAAGATATTTTAAATGTATGTACTTCAAACTTTTTGCTGACTCAGAAAAGAATGTTTCATTTTAATCCTGAACATGTAACTCATTTGCATTTTTCAATAACCGGTTGCAGTTATGTTTCAGGATTATAGCTTGAACCGCAAAATAACACTGAAAGAGCTTAGGCATAGCCAGAAATGCTTCAAGGAAGGCAAGGTCACGACTTCCTCTTTTGAACAATTTAGCTGACAGAGACATTGGTAAACGGGAAGGGAAGTGGTCTTCGAGGAGCCTGGGTCCCTCTGCGGTCTTGGGTCCTTTTGTATAGCCCTCTGCTGTCACCCTTTTACCATTGTGTTGTGATCCTCTTGGCCTCCTGTGGACAGGCAGGGTGCACCTGCCGGCAGACACAGGCACTTATAAATGCCTACCAAATAACTACACGAATTAGCCAGCCCTTTTCCAGTTACCACAATGCCTGGCATAGACTAAACAAATACATGTTAGTTTTAATTGGATGGGCCCAACAAACTGAAGGTGGTGGGTAGCATTTTCTTTATGGGCAAAGTTGCCTTGTTCCTTTCAGGTTTCTGGGGATGTGACTTGTCCTACTATAATTACAATAAAAAGAAACATTTTATGAGACTTCAGAAGTGTTGCTGTACCGGTGAGATTACCTTGTGTGGGGTGATATGATTAACCTAAATTAACCCTAGACATCATCCTGTGAACATTACCATGAAGAAAAGAGACATCAGTGTCTATTCTCTGCTATGGTAGTAAACAGAGTTTTTCATCAAGTTTCCCCTTAATTTCTTCTGTGCTGCTTGGTGCTTTTCCAAAATAGGAAAAAAAATGTAAAAATGTTAAATGTGGCTGCATTTTTTTTGTTTTCAGTTTTTATCAGCTCCTGGTTTCTCTCTTAATTTCTCCATGGGCGACAATTCTGATTACTCTCTGTCTACCGAGTCGTCAGTCAAATTTCACACTTTCTTTGTAAAACAGGAATAAAACAGTCAGACAAAATAGTAGCCTTATAAAAACCACATTTTCTCACAGAACAGCATTATTTGGACTGCAGGACAATTGTAGGAATCACAATATAATATCTTCTTGAGGGATTGAGCACGTTCTTCACTAGTTTGCTATCAGGCCAGGAGAGGGAAAAACCTCGTTATTATTTGAATCAGTTTACAGCAACTCATGAATTAAAAGCTCACACCCCAAGGAGTATTTTCAACTTAATGGAAACAATTCATCTAACACTTGGAATTCTTTACCAGAGTCTACATTGATAGATGGACATTTCTCCAACGCAGGTGCATTTTATGGTAGTCTGTTGATGCAAGTTAACATCTGTTAAAAAGTAGAGCCAATAAAAGGCAATTTCTGTCTAATAAGGAACACTGAAAATGACCTGAACAATCCCAGTTTTATAAATTGTACTAAAGGTAAGTCTATGAGAATGCAAGCGGGTTTATTTGGTTTTAAACAACACTTTACTGGTCCACTCTGTGTGTAACTCCGTGGGATGACACGATGATTTTAGGGGCAGAGCTGATGTGAGTGAAAAGTTACACTCTCAGCACTGATTGCTTCATAATAAGGGAATGCTGTGGAAAGAGGAACATGTGTTTCCCTCAGATTTTTCAGAACTGTCTAAAAGAGCAGCAATTGTTTTAGAGGCGTCTGTCAATTCCAAACTATTCTGAAAGAAATTTCTGCCCACCTTAAAAGAAAGTATCAAAATGTCGTGAAAAAAAAAAATGGACATTGGAAGTCCATAAGCTTGCATGGCCACTGCTGAAATTCTCTGGGGTGAGGAGTGGGAAGGGGGTTAAGATCCAATCTTGAACCTCTTCTAGAGTTACATGGGGGATCTGAGTCTGTACTTTCTGGGTAAGTCATAGCTTATTAGTGCCAGAAGTGAGGTTACCATTCATTCGGTGAAACGACTGCTATTTTACACGTGGAGAAACTGAATCCCAGTAAAACAAAACAACTTCTGGGACATCACACCATAGGTTGGTGGGAGACTCTTCCCTGGAGTCCACATCTTCCTGACCCTGCCTCTGTCCTGCTGTAGGCTGGCATTGTAGCATTCTGCCTTACGCAGAGCAATTGCTTCATAAATGTTTGCTGCGCGCATGCAGAAAGAGGTGATAGTTTAACTTCTCTAGCGTGAAGAGAGGTAGTAAGTAAACCTCAGAAAACTGAGGAGAGAAAACTAAACAACAAGCACACCCCACAGCTATTGTGAGTTCTGTTTCAGACCACCACAATAAAACAAATACAGTAATAAAGTGAGTCACATGTTTTTTTTTGGTTTCTCACTGCATGTACAAGTTATGTTTATACCAGGGTTCCCCAACCTTTGGGCCACGGACCAGTACCAGTAACCCATGGCCTATTAGGAACTGGGCTGCCCAGCAAGAGGGCAAGTGGGCAAGTGAATTAAGCTTCATGTGTATTTACAGCCACCTCTTGTCGCTTGGCATTGCCACTGCCTCCTGTCAGATCAGTGGCAGCATTAGATTCTCCTAGGAACACAAACCCCATTGTGAACTGTGCATGCCAGCAGTCTGGGCTGCGTGCTTCTTATGAGGATCTAATGCCTGATGATCTCTCAACCATCTCCCATCACCCCCAGATGGGACTGTCTCATTGCAGGAAGACAATCTCAGGGTTCCCACTGATCTATGTTATGGTGAGTTGTATAATTATTTCATTATATATTACAATGTAATCATAACAGAAATAAAGGGCACAATAAATGTAATGTACTTGAATCATCCCCAAACCATCCCCGCCTCCCCACAAAGTCTGGGAAAATATTGTCTTCCATGAAAACAGTCCCTGCTGCCAAAAAGGTTGGGGAATACTGGTTTATGCTCTACCATAGTATAAAGTCTGTAGTAGCATTGTGTTTTTTAAAAAACGTATATACCTTAATTTAAAATGCTGGGGACTGGGCGCAGTGACTCACACCTGTAATCCCAGCACTTTGGGAGGCTGAGGCATGCGGATCACGAGGTCTGGAGTTTGAGACCAGCCTGGACAACATAGTGAAACCCCGTCTCTACTAAAAGTACAAAAAATTAGCTGGGCACGATGGTGGGTGCCTGTAATCCCAGCTGCTTGGGAAGCTGAGACAGGATAATCGCCTGAATCTGGGAGGCAGAGGTTGCAGTGAGCCGAGGTTGTGCCACTGTACTCCAGCCCGGGTGACAGTGTGAGACTCCATCTCAAAAACAAAAACAGAAACAAAAAACAAAACAAAGCAAAAATGTTTCATTGCTAAAAAACTGCTAAGATTCATCTGAGCCTTCAGAAAGCCACAATCTTTTTGGTGATGGAGGGTCTTGCCTCTATGCTGATGGCTGCTGACTTATTACAGTGGTGGTTGCTGAAGGTTGGAATGGCTACAGCAATTTCTTACAGTAAGATGACAATGAAGTTTGCTGCATTCATTGGCTCGCTCTTACGTGAACAATTTCTCTGTGGCATGTGACACTATTTGATAGCATTTTACCCACGGCAGAATTCCTTTCAAAACTGGACTCAAACCTCTCAAACACTGCTGCTGCTTTATCAACTAAGTGTATGGAATATTCTCAATTTTTTGTTATCATTTCAATAATGTTCAGAGCATCAGGAGTAGATTCCATCTCAAGAAGACATTTTCTTTTTTCATCTGTAAGAAGCAACATCTCATTCATTCAAGTTTTATTATAAGACTGCAGCAATTCAGTCACATCTTCAGGCTCCATTCCTTTTCTTTTCTTTTCTTTTTTTTTTTTTTTTTTTAAGATTGAATCTTGCTCTGTCTCCTGGAGTACAGTGGTGCGATCTCAGCTAACTGTAACCTCCACCTCCCAGGTTCAAGCGATTCTCCTGCCTTAGCCTCCCGCAGGCTCCATTTCTAATTCTAGTTCTCTTGCTGATTCTATCACATCTGCAGTTAAAGTCTGGAACCCTTCAGTGATTCATGAGAATTAGAATCAACTTCTTCCAAACTCCTATTAATGTTTATATTTTGATATCCCCCCATGAATCACAAGCGTTTCTAATGGCATCTGGAATGGTGAATCGTTTCCAGAAGGTTTTCAATTTGCTCTGCCCAGATCCACCAGAGGAATCGCTACCTATAGCAGCTATAGCCTTATGACATGTATTGTATTTCTTAAACAAAAAGACTTGAACTTCAAAATTATTCCTTGGTCCGTGGGCCGCAGATGAAATATTCTGTTAGCAGGCATGAAAACAACATCCATTGCCTTGTACATCTCCATCAGAGCTCTTGAGTGACCAGACGCATTGCTGTAATGAGCAGTAATATTTTGAAAGGAATCTTTTTTTTTTTTTTTTTTTTTGAGCAGTAGGTCTTAACAGTGGGATTAAAATATCCAGTAAGCCATGTTGCGATCAGATGTGCTGTCATTCAGACATTGTTCCTCCACTTACAGCACCTAGGCAAAGTAGATCTAGCATCATTCTTAAGGACCCCAGGGTTTTCACAATAGTAAATGAGCTTTGGCTTCAACTTAAAGTCACCAGCTGTATTAGCCCCTAACAGTATCCCCAAAGGCACCCATGTTGTCACTTTGTGTGTCTCCATGAAATATTTTTTGCTCGTGTATGTACTGATAACACTGCATACATCATTTTGAACACACCCAGTTTATAATATTGAACATTTATCTGTATTACCAAAAACTCTTGTGAAACCAATGTTGGTTTCTTTTACCTTTTACTTTTCCTTCTTTTTTTTTTTTTTTTTTTTTTTTTTTTTTTTTTTTTTTTTTTATTTGTCTTGAGATAGTGTCTCACTCTGTCACCCAGGCTGGAGTGCAGTGGCACTATCATAGCTCACTGCAACCTTGCAACCTCAAACTCCTTGGCTCAAGTGATCCCCCTGACTCGCCTCCTGAGTAGCTGGGACTACAAGTGTCCACCACTGTGCTCAGCTAATTTTTTTTTTTTTTAGAGATGGGGGTCTCACTATGGTGCCCAGGCTGGTCTTGAACTTCTGGGTTCAAGTGATCCTCCCACCTTGGCCTCCTAAAGCACTGAGAGTACAGGCATGAGCCACCACGCCTGGCCTGATTTCTTACATGTAGCATTCAGAGGAATTGAGATGTGCCTTCAATCCCTTTAGCCTATAATAGGGCTTTAGCTTTTGTAAAGCATTTTCAGTCCTTTATCTTCTTAGTGATCATAACATGGGGTGATTATGTAATTTATCACCCAAACAGGGTCACTTCTAGAGGTGAAAGGGTGCTATTAATACTCACACTAGGACAACAGGTGTAACCTGGGACTGTCTTAGGCAAACAGAGATGCAGACACCCCAGCTAGGCAAGGCAGGGGCAATCTCAAGTTACTAAAGAAGAAGCACAGAGGACAGGCAACTGTTCAAAGACACATACTGGTAACTGGCGATACTGACCTTAGAACCCAAGATTTCAGGTTCCTAATCTAGGAACCACACCCAGTGCTTCTCCCAGAGGATCTGCACAGCTCAGCAAATATCTTAGAGAGACATACCCCCTTCCATCGATGAAATGGAGATAAAATAACAGCTCCTTTCCTTCCTCCCTTCCCCTCCGCCCTCCCTGCTTTCCTTCTCTCTCTCTCTTTCTCTCTCTCTCTCTTTTTCTCTCTCTCTGTCTCTGTTTTCTTTCTTTCAATTTCTCATTGACCCCTAAGCCAGGTTACTGACACTTCATGAGCGGTCATTGTCCGAAGAAAGGCTTGCTATGAGGGATTAAGTCCCCTTTAGTAAGAGTCAGTGGCTGATGTATTGTTTTCATTAAGGATGGTCTGCTAAAAAAAATGGTCATGTATGCATGAATTAGTGTCTTATCAGGCTAAAAGCTGATTTGAAATAACATCTATAATACACCACAATCAAAACATTTAGGAGCAACTATAATAATAAAAGGGCCTCTGGTGGAATATTTCAAAACTACCTGCTGGATGAGACAGGGATGAGGGAGCGTCTGATGCAAACTGGTCCTTTGCTGTCAGTCAGTCGACAAAGAGTATCGTGTACTCTTTCCCCTCATCCTTCCCTGACTCCACGGAGGATATTCAGCTTTGAAACCCAGCAAGGGCCTGTGAGAGGCCCTGGCCAGTGGAGTGCAGTGGGCAAGGGGCACCTGAGCATGGTGGTTTGGCACCTGAGCTCTGAACTTTCCGCCTTCTAAGGGTTTTGACTCCCAGCTGAGCCATCTGCTTGCTCTGTGTCTTCCACATGTTACATTTCCGAAGCCTTGGTCTCCTCATTTGTAAAAAGGGTTCCTGTAAAGAGTAAATGGATGAAACCAACGAACAACCTGTGCTTCTCCCGGGAACTGATACATAAAAATATCCGTATGTGGGTCTGGCTCGGTGGCTCACGCCTGTAATCCCAGCACTTTGGGAGGCCAAGGCAGGCGGATCACGAGGTCAGGAGATCGAGACCATCCTGGCTAACAAGGTGAAACCCCGTCTCTACTAAAAATACAAAAAACTAGCAGGGCATGGTGGCGGGCGCCTGTAGTCTCTGCTACTTGGGAGACTGAGGCAGGAGAACAGTGTGAACCCGGGAGGCAGATCTTACAGTGAGGCGAGATCTCGCCACTGCACTCCAGCCTGGTCAATAGCGCGAGACTCTGTCTCAAAAAAAACAAACAAAAAAAACCACAAAAAACAAAGAAACAAACAAAATCCATACGTGTTACAGTGTTTTGTTTTGTTTTGTTATCATCATTAATTTTTGCCAGAAACTGAACTCCACTGTCACATACACATACCAGGCTTTCTGTTCCTATCTGTTGGGTGTCCTTTTAAAGATTTCCCTGTGTGTTGCTCCTCTTGGCCCATGCAATGCAATTAACAGACGTGATTCATCAATGAAATCAATCTGGGATTTCCAATGGACTCTGAAACGAGTTGTTATGATAAGGGGAGATTACATGGGCCGGGCAATAATCTTCCAAAGTCCTTCAAAGCAGCATTCTGTGGCTTCTCCTTGGAGCCCTGCACCCAAGAAACGGTGCTGTAGCTTCGGTGTCCAAGGGATGAGGCCTCTGTCTCAGTATTTCCTGTGATCCACTAAACATGCTGATGCTAAAACTGTCCCGAATCTTCTCACAAAGATCCTCTGACCTCAAGTAAATACCTTTGCCCCATCCTATCTTATTTAATTCTCAGTATGGCCCTTTAAGATGCATTCGATTATTCCTCCATTTGCCCTTTTTTAAATATAAGGAAACAGGCTCAGTAAAAGAACTTGCCCAAGGCTATATAATTCATAAGCAGAAGGTCATGCTTTGGAATGTACATGTCTGACTATAAAATCCATGCTATTTTTTCTTAATATTTTAATTTTCATCATTAAAATAATACATATGCATTGAAAGTAGATTGAAAGTGTAAAGAAGAAACTCAGCATTGTCTATTCTCCTAGACAAAATCAATATTTTTATTTTGCTATATAAATCCTGTTGTTTTTCCTGTAGGGTTGTATTTGTATTTGTGTGTGTTTGTGTGTGCGCGTGTGTGTGTGTAAATGATAATAACAGAGGAATGTTACTATAATACCTATTTTCATTTTGCTTTACCCATTTAATATTCTATCATGCTTTTTCCCTATATAATTACACATTAACTATCTCTCAAAAATGATGGTTTACAGACTGTTTAATATTTCTTCACACACACATATCTTTGTGTGTGTACATATATAAATGTTTAATTAATTCTCTCCCTCTTTAGACATTTTAGTGCTTTGATTTTTCTCAATCAAAACTATCACATAGATAAAAATCTTTATTAAAAAAAATAGGTGGCTTTACCATTTGCTGGATATATTCCACGTGTTCGTACCATATTACCTACCTCATTTGAATTAATCCTCCAAGCAACCTTGTGAGGTAGGTGTGATTATTATTGTGATTTTACTGATGAGAAGCTGAGACTTAAAGAAGTGAAATACATCATCCAGGCAGACATAGGTCACTTGTGACCGAGGACAAGTCAGATGCCTGTCTTGCACGAGGTAAAATCTGGTTCCCCGGTTCCAGGGTCCACACCAGTCTCTGCATTTGTTCCTGATATTATTTTGTTAGGATTTGTTCCTAGATGGAGAATGGCTGGGTACAAGAAAATAGGTCCCTCTTTAGTTTTTGAAATTAATTACTAAATTAACCCTCATAAGGCATATTCTCCCTCCAGCAATGTGAGAAGTTCCTTATCCCTCAGCACAGACCACTGCCTCCAGGAAGCCCAGGCTTGAGCCATTCAGCCAGACTGTCCCCAGAGCCAGAAAGTCCCCCATTTAGTGGGGCTGCCAGATATGGCCTGGAGGTGATGGAGAGCGTCAGCATCTTCTGATTTTTCAGCATGAAATACGTGTGTTTGGCAGGGGTTGGCGTGCTGTGGGGGATGAGACTTTGAAGTCTCTTCCCGAAAGAAGCTCATCATCACTGAAGTTGAAGCAAATGTCCCAGCTTAACACTTTGCCCAGAAGGAAGCAAAATGACAGCTTCCTTGGACACCAAGGAGAGAGGCAAGAGACCAAGCCTCAGTTGTGCTTCTTAGCCCTGACTGCCTGGCATGAGAATTATCTTTATTTCAAAAGTCCCTCCAGCAGAATGATCTTACACTTGTTACCTCCTTCCTGTGTGACCCCAACCAGTCCCATTAGACTCTGCTCTTAATCCTTGCTCTGCATTTCTTCAAACACAAGGACATACACACTAACTTTTTGTCCACCCTTATTGCTGGCTGGTGTGCAAATGCCTCCTGAAAATCAGTGTGGATTAAGTCTGCAGCTCCTACACTGTCTGAGTTCCCATTACAGCCAGGACCAGATTCCCCCAGATCTATTGGGTGTGGTTTACCCTTTGGAGAATGAAGCTGTTTCCTCTGCCCTATTTGTGTCTCTCACACCTTCTTGTGTTTCCAAGGCCTCTCTTCAGCCACACCGACTACTGGGATATGGAATTTCTTATATAAAAAATATTCAGCCAGACAAGGTAGTTCACATCGGTAATCCCAATCTTTTGGGAGGCCAAGGCAGGAGGATCACTTGAACCCAGGAGTCCGAGGCTGCAGTGAACCATGATTGTGCTGCACCACTGTATGTCAGCCTAGGCAACAGCGCAAGACCCTGTCACTAAAATTAAAACAAGGAATATTTGGCCAGGTGAAGTGGCTCACATCTGTAATACTAGCACTTTGGGATGCCAACATGGGAGGATTGCTTGAGCCCAGGAGTTTGAGGCTGCAGTGAGCCATGATTGTGCTGCTACATCTGAGTCTGGGCAACAGAGTAAGAGCCTGTTTCTACAATTAAAAAAAAAAAA
>NW_016807233.1:3358694-3374755 GCF_001698545.2 Rhinopithecus bieti
AAAAAAAAAAAAAAAAAAAAAAAAAAGGATATTCTCTGGACCCAGCTCTTTATGTTGCTCTTTGAAAATCTTTGCTTAGGGTTGCTTCCCGAGTTATTTCAAGGATTATGTCATTGCTGATATCTTGGTCCTCTTCTTTCTCAGCAAAACACCTTTCATCCCCTATATTAGATTCCTGTAAGAGAATCCTAAACATCTGGTGGCTTAAAACAACAGAACTTTATTCTCTCATAATTCTGGAGGCTACAAGTCTGAAATCAAGGTGTGGGCAGGGCCACTCTCCCTCTGAAGGGTCCGAGGGAGAGCCCATCCCATTCCTCTGTCTCAGCTTCTGGGTCCTGCTGGCGTTCTTTGGCACTCCATGGCTGTGTCTGCCCTCCAAGCCCTGCCTATACCCTTCACATGACCTTTTGCTCTGTGCCTCTCTGTGTCCAAATCTCCTTCTCCTTTCTCTTACAAAGATCCTGTCATCGGATCTAAGTCCCACCCTAAATTCAGGATAATTTTACCTCGGGATTCTTAACTAATTACACATGTGAAGACTCTGTTTATACATAAGGCCACATTTTGGGGTTCCTAGTAGACATAAATTTAGACATAAATATTTCAGTCACTGAACCCCTGCAAAACATCTTTCTTCTTGCTATGGAAGGGAACAAATAATTGTCGTTCTTCTTCTATCAGCAAACTGTGGCTTCTGAGCCAGGGCTGGCCACTGCCTTTTCAGAATGGCTGTGAGTTTAGAGTACTTTTTATATTTTTAAATGGTTGAAGACAATAACAAAAAGCGTTATTATTTTTTGATCTCTGAAAATGTTATGAAATTGAAATTTTGGAATCCATAAATAACATTTTATTAAAATACAGCCACCCCACATATTCACCTGTTGTCTGTGGCTACTTTCATACTGCAACAGCAGAGTTGAGTGGTTGCCTTGGGAGGTGTGCAGTCTGCAAAACCAAACAGATTTATTATCTGAGCCTTTATAGAAAAAGTTTGCAACCCCTGTTCTATACCTTCTCTTTCCCCATTTTCAAATGTGAAAGAGAGGAGCTTGGGAAAAACAGGAAAACAAGTGTCCTTCACCTTCCCAACATAGGGGAAATGTGTCATAACATTTAGAAATTAGATACAAATGTCAAAAGCACGAATCTGTGATTCAGTTTGTGATGGGTAAGTCAGAAGCATTGCATGCAATGGTGTAAGTAGCTCACTCTTTTGTTTTCAAGATGGGGAATAAAAACAGCTGGCATGTACTAGTAATCTATGGCTGGGGAAGAGATTCTATTAATACATACCATTCCGATAAGATATTTCACCCATGTATGGAGGCAGATTTTAATTAACCTCCTCCCAAATTGTGAGAGGGTGATAGGATATTACAACCCCACATCACCGTGTAATAGCAATATGTCAGCAACAAGCATTTACCAAGAGCTGCAGAGGATAGAGCTTGGCTGGGAAGTGTGTACAGCTTTTTCCTTTGGGCCACTTGTTCCTGTCTTTCCCACTCCAGAAAACAGACCAAGAGCCAAGTGAGTAAATACAAAAGTAGCATGGAATTAGTATCAGATCTGCTTTAATTTATATATTAAAAGTAACAGCATCCCATTCTAAAGTTTCCATATTTTACTCATAATCATTAGAAATTAGTTGAGGCTGGCGGGGCGCAGTGGCTCATGCCTGTAATCCCAGCACTTTGGGAGGCCAAGGCAGGCGGATCATGAGGTCAATATGGAGAAACCCTTGTCTACTAAAAATACAAAAATTAGCTGGGTGTGGTGGTGTGTGCCTGTAATCCCAGCTGCTCAGGAGACTGAGGCAGGAGAATCGTTCGAACCTAGGAGGCAGAGATTGTAGTGAGCCGAGATTGTACTACTGCACTCCGGCCTGCCAACCAAGTAAGACTCCGTCTCAAAAAAAAAAAAAAAGAAGAGGAAGAAGAAGAAGAAATTAGTTGAGGTTGTGCTGCACCATGTACTCATGCACCTGGTCGGGACTTCCTGTGTACCTACTGTGCACTAGGCACCACACTGGTACAAAGGTGATTCACACAGCCCTTCCGCTGAGGCTGCTCACCTTCTGGCTCTGTGAATATGGTGTGTTTCAAGGCAGCATGTGCTGGGGCCGAGACGGCTGCAAAGCCAGGGCAGCAAGAGCCCCCTTTTCTGGCATTTCTTCCTTATCATTCTTAGAAACACACCATCTATTGCTTCCTTCCTGCATCCAGGTGGTAGTGGTGCAACTCGAGGGAAAGGAGAACTTGAACCATGTCCAAAGGGAAGGAATGTCATAATTAGGGAAGTGGAAAATAGAACTGAGCCAAAGGAATCTGGTTCTGACTGTGCCTGTCTGTTCTCCAGACTGTAAATAGGGACCTCAGTAAAGTGCCTGTGGCCAGAAGACCTCTCTCATCAAAACAAAACGAAGAAAAGCAAATCAACAACAGCAGCAACCCAAGTCCCTGATGCATGGGTTATGTCAAATTTTATTTTCGATGATGAATGTATTGGTCTCTTTGGTTGCCCCAGTTATCTGTTTCGATCGTTTCCATCCCATGACTGCTGGGCATCTCCTATGCAGAATCCACGCTGGTGCTTCCGGCACTTCCTCTCGTTGGCTTTGTCATCTGCTGTCCTCATTCCTGTTGTGATCTACGTAACGTGGACCTCTTTCTGAGTGAGTGTCTATGGTTTTGCATCTTTGCATCCAAAGGAGCAGAGCAGACTGTTTCTGCAGCAATATACTATCCTTGGAAACTTTGTTTTCTTATCCAGAGCAAGAAGAGATTAATAAACAATAGATATCGGCCAGGCATGGTGGCTCACGCCCATAATCCTAGCACTTTGGGAGGCTGAGGCAGGTGGATCATGAGGTCAGGAGATGGAGACCATCGTGGCTAACAAGGTGAAACCCCATCTCTACTAAAAATACAAAAATTAGCCGGGCGTGGTGGTGGGCGCCTGTAGTCCCAGCTACTCGGGAGGCTGAGGCAGGACAATGGCGTGGACCCGGGAGGCAGAGTTTGCAGTGAACTGAGACTGCACCACTGCACTCCAGCCTGGGTGACAGAGCGAGACTCTGTCTCAAAAAAAAAAATTAAGTACTACCCCATGGGACGACAGGGCTGGTGAAAGAGGTGGATTTGTGTAGGCTCAAAGCATAGAGCTACTTAATAAATGCTTATTCCTGGTACATAAATGAATGATTAATGAAGGCAAGACAGGGCTGCAAAGTACAGTGCTCTAGATTAGGATGTGCAAAGCCCAGACTCAATCCCTGCCTCTGCCTCTGGGAGCTAAGGCACATGACAGTATCTTCAAGATTGAAGGGGCTTTGGAGGTAGACAGGCCTGAAGTCAAGCTTGATTCTGGCTCTTTCGATGTACTTGTTCATCTTAGGATGTCTCAGTCTCTCACACGATAGGGACAGTAATTAATTCTACCTACCTCTCTGGACGGTTCCAAGGATGAAAAGTGGTGTCTGTGAAGTGTGGCACGGCACACGCATGGAATACATGCTTGATAAATACCAGCTACTGTGATCATTATTGCTTTCATTTTATTTCTTCCTAGCGCTTCTTACTTTTTATTAGCATCTCAATGCCTCTGGGACACGGGCAGGGATCATCCCGAGCTCAGGGAAGGACGGAGGACCGTGCCAAGAGAAGGCAGCTTCTGCACGTCCTCGCTGTGCAGACTTAGGGAAACTGATCCGCCCTCTCTGAGCTCCGCCCCCTTCCCTCCTCTGTGAAATGGAGGAAACAATCCTGTCCTCGAGGTTCCAGGGAAGATAAAGTGAGGAGTGTCTGCAGGAGCCACTGACGCACAATGAGTACCCAGCAAATGCCACTTCCCACTGCCCCGTTCCTTACATAATTCTCTGCAGCCTCCTCCAGGCTGTTATCTCCTTGGCAGTGAAGCCAGGCGCTGTCTCTTACCCACATGCCCCAGTTAATATTTCAAACGTCCTGAGTTTCTAATTGTGGCGAAGCCTAAGAGCACCTAATCCGCCCGTGTATTAACTGCTCTGCCTCCAAATGGGTGCCTCTGGTCCCCGGGCTGACACTGCTGAGTTAATAATGACTCGATTCATTCCTCACGCCAAGTACAGGAACCACATAATCTGCGGGGCAGAAATAACTCCTGTAATTAGAAATGCCTGAGGGAACCCCCCACAAAGGGCCTTGTAGCCTGGCGTGTGGGAACCCCCTGCCCCCACTCTCTCCCCCCTGCTCCCCCAACGCCACGGGGCCTCTGCTGTTTTCTAAAGCCTGCTCAGACCTGGCGTCTCTAAGAGACAGGCTCTCCAAGGGATGGCATTCCAGCCCCAGAAATATGCTCAGTAGTAGCCCCGGCTTCCCAGTGCCCTGGGGCTGACTCCTGTCTCCACAAACAGGCCTCCTAGAAGCCCAGGCCAGCAGCTCCTGCAGAGGCGGAAACCTCCCGCCTGGCCTGTGTCCCACTCTAGGTGAAAAGGGAATGCTGCCCACTTCTCAGCATGTGGGAACCCCCTTTCCAGCCAAGGCAGAAGTTTCTATTGTGTAGGGGGTGAAAAGGAAGTGCTAGGATTGAGCCATGAGCAATGCCAGCCTACGGTTTCTCTTGGTGAACTTAGTGAATGTCATGGCCAAGAAGCTCCTGCTCTGGAAGTTTGCAGAGAGTCATGCCAGGGTTTTCAGAGGCCAGTCCCCTCCACGGTGAAGCTGGGTGACCCGCACGAGCTCTCGGAGGTGTCCTTTCTTCAGTTGTGAAATGAGGGGGCATGCAGGCCTCCTTGGAGGACTTCGTGGGTGGAATGTGCAGTGGCTGGCTCTGGGTACCTCCTCACCCACCTTTGTCTCCCTCACTGTAAAATGGGATGCAAGGTCCCATCAGCCCGACTTTAATGAAGTTGAGACATTCTTGAAGCATTTCAAGCAGGATGTGTGACTGTGTCTCTCACCTGTACAATCTCAAACAGGCCACACAGTGGTTGTACAGCCTGGGGTTCTCTTACACCTGCAGTGCACGTCTTCGTGTTCCCATTTTACATGGGGGATTATTAAATTTTGGATGACATGTAACTTGCAAGAAGCAGAGCTAGGATTGCAACACAAACCATGATGACACCAAGGTCTCCATTTGGTTTCCTTAGGGCATGCTCTCTTCCTTACTCCTGTATGTAAAATATACAGAAGTATACACACACACACAAACACACACACACACACACACACACACACACACACAGCTTTCTCCCATTTTAGTCTTTAACACATGCCTTGACAGTGGCCAGGGCAGATGCCGAGGTTATTAACAGTGTGGGGGACACATGACCATGACCATTTCATGCACATTCAAACCACTTCTGAAAACAGACTCTAAAGTGCAGGATTTCTGAACAAATAG
The DNA here is from genome assembly GCF_001698545.2 of Rhinopithecus bieti. Taxonomy (NCBI): domain Eukaryota; kingdom Metazoa; phylum Chordata; class Mammalia; order Primates; family Cercopithecidae; genus Rhinopithecus; species Rhinopithecus bieti. The sequence goes on from NW_016807233.1 coordinate 3,364,086, forward strand.
TCAGATCTCTCACTTTCAAAGGAGTATCAGCCATTTACAAAACAGGCACCTTGGGAGACTTTGCCCAAAACAGTGAAAAGCCTGCCTGCCCTAAGTATTGCAGCATTGAGCCTGTGTGTGCAGACTTTCCAGATGCTGAGTCCTGCATGGCATGGTGGAGTGCTGGAGATGCCAACGTGGAGACCCAGCCCATGTTTCCAAGAGGGCATCAAGTCATCTTAGGGGAAGAAGACCAGTGAAACCGACAAATAGAAAGTGTGACATGTGGTAAGAGAAAGATTAGCCCATCGGTCTCCCTTTTAAGTATCTTTACAACCAACAAGCCCTTTAGAAGTGAGCTCGATTTGGAGAAACCCAGAAAAGTGAGTTACAATAAAGTCTAGTGAAGAAAATGATAAATAACCCTTTGGTGTAAAAATAAATTAAGCAGCAGTGAGAAGAAAGCAAGAGAAGCGCTTTTCTTGTGTAATTGGCACCCCAGGTCCCAATGGGTCATCAGCAGTGTTATTTGAGAAACATTAATGCACATGCCTGATGCACAGTAGGTGTTTTGCAAATGTTGTTTAAAATGACCTGTAAAAATACGTTAATTTCAGCCAGGCATGGTGGTTCACTCCTGTAATCCCAGCACTTTGGGAGGCTGAGGCGGGCAGATCACCTGAGGTCAGGAGTTCAAGACCAGTCTGGCCAACATGGTGAAACCCCATCTCTACTAAAAATACAAAAATTAGCTGGGTGTGGTGGTGAGCACCTGTAGTCCCAGCTACTTGGAAGGCTGAGGCATGAGAATTGTTTGAACCTGAGAGGCAGAGGTTGCAGTGAGCTGAGCTCATGCCGCTGCACTCCAGCCTGGGTGACAGAGTTAGACTCTTGTTTCAAATAAATAAATAAAATAAAAGAATCTCATTTCTTACAGACTTTGCTCTTTTTACAAAGTGAGTCATAGGTTTCACACACGACTGGTGAAATTTTCTCCAACCGCATGCCTAAAATCACAGGGCTTTAGGTTTGGGCTTCCTGCACCCTTCTTGCTAATGAATTTTCCAAAGAGCAGGTCCCTTCTCTGTGAATTGAAGGCCGGGTTTTCCTCACATGCTCTAGCTGACTCCTTTCTGAGTCCCTGAAGAAAAAACCTTTGTTCAAATTCGGGCTTTTTAACTACAATGTGTGGAATCTACATGGACAAATAACGAAGGATTTGAACAAGACAAATGCGTGTCTCAGCGTGAACTGGGGAGACTGGCTTCTAAAGCCATCAGCTCCTGGTGTGGGGACTTGAAAGATGAATTTGGGGAGAACATAGAAATGCCTTGAGAAGCGGAAGAAAACTGCCACTGGCCAGCTGTGTGACCCTGAGCAGACAGTTCCAGCTTCCTGAGCCCCAGCTTCCCCTGGGGAAATGCAGATGAAAATAATAGTATCTGCCTCATGGCCTGGTTGTAAGGCGTGAATGACTGAATGTACATGAAGTCTTGGGACATAGTACAAGCTCAGTGAATAGTAGCTTTAAAGAATATTTCACTATTGATGGCATGTATTTGACCACCGAAGGTGCCTGTTTTCCTAAATATAGGGCTTTAGCCTTGAATTTGGGGAACATCAAGGCTTTCAATCCCTCATTGTAATTTACAGGAAGATTCCAAAGAAGAATCTGTGTATATGTGTGCATGTGGCATGTGCCCACACCTGGTTGTGAATGTGTGTGTGCACACAATCACAGGTGTGCTTGTATGCATGTGTGTATATGTGTGTATACCTGTGTGTTTATGTATAGACGTGTATCCGTGCATACGTGTAGGTGTACTGTGTATGTGTGTAAGTGGAGCCCCAGCACGACAGACTTCTTAGAGCAAAGCGTGCCAGTCTAGGACAAAACAGAGTCTTCGTTGATGGGATGTGTCAACTCAGTTCGCTTCTCCACACTCTGCTAGGACCCAGAAGTGATCACTCCCATCAGATAAGCAGCCGGATGTGGGCCCAAGAGATCTCATCACCAGTTGCAGACCATTAACAAATCATTGCCTCCCTGGTGCCCATTCCATCGCTAATGAAGCATCCAGTACCTTGATATGCGTTTCTCCTTGGATTCTAATCCATGAAAGCTGAGCTCTGTGAACAGGACAGGAAGGAATTAACCTTTGTGGATATTCTACTCTTTTCTTTATAATCTTTTAAAATGTAATATTTATATCATTTCCTATTCTATCATATAATCTTTAATAGGAAATAAAATATGTATAATGATTATGTTCTCTATTAAAACTATATATAATTTATTAAAATGGTATCTCATCTACTTTAATTATATATTTTTATCAAATATATATTGTGCATAAAGTATATGTATACTTTTAACAACATAATATATGCATAGTTTTAGCAACATAATCTATAACGTAACATAATATATAATATAAAAATTATTATAATTTAAGGACTGGGTGAGCCAATAGGAGCCCACATCATAATAGGCTAGAGCTGGCTTGTAGCAGCCCCCAAGAGCCAACTGTTACATTTCCAGGTATTTTGCAAAAGCCAGTTGACTTCACATTTGTAGCTTGAAATCAGCCACCATGGGAGCATTTACACCATAGAAATTGGCAAACTTTACAAATTGAGGTTCCCCGTCTCTCCATGGTGAAGTCATCATTAAACGTTTATAAGCATATCACCGTGTGTGTGTGTGTGTGTGCGTGTGTGTATGTGTAAGCTTTGCTGAGCTTCAGATACGTTAGTCACCAAACATACATCATTTTGTTATTTTATGTAACCTTCACTGCAATCTTCTGGCCCTGGCATTTCCTAGCTAGTGATCTTGAGAAAGTCACCTCATCTTGCATGGCCCAGTGTGCAGTTGCATGGGTTGATTCACTGTAAAACTCAGGGAGTGACATTTATGTCAAAGCTTATGTGACTCTGGTCTTCACCTATGCAATGGGGAGAACCGTCACTACCACACTACCTTGCCCTGAGGATGCTAATAAACCATGGGGCACAAGCTCCACATGTGGTGAGGCCTGGTAAAAGAAGCAAAGGGAAAAGTAGGGACTGTAGCCTCTGTCCCATCTAAAGGAACCATCATTGCTATGTAGGAGTGCACAGGGACCAGTCATGCCAGATCTTTCTGATTTATGACAAAGGAAACAAAATCTGGATTTTAATAAAATGTAGAATTCCTCAATTTTTAAAACACCATGAGCCTGACTCCCAGCCCTACATTGGATTTCTCATGTGATGCTATCATCCAGGAGGTGGCACACAGAAGGCACTGGGTGTGCTCATGGCAGTCAGTCAGTTGAGAACAGTAACAAGTTTGAGCACTCCCTCCCGGCTTCACATAGTATGAGCTTTCCTATCATAATCTCAAATTTGTATCTGTCTCCTAAGTTCCTTAAGGGACTTACATTTAGCTCTTCTGTCCATTATTTTCAGATGTCATGCTAGAAAAGCATCACTTCCATTATGGGAGTGGTCAGTAACTGACCACCAAGAAGCTCAGAGCCACATTCTGAACAGTGAAAACAGTTGAGCTACAAATGTCTTTCTGAGCACCCTGGTGACCAAGGCAAAAAGACAACACAATCAGTTATGTAGTTTTCACTGTTCAGGAAGATGAAACTTCACCAACTCCATCTTCCCAAAAATCTTCTAACTCACTTTTTTTTCTGGTCATAGTGTTATATATATTTTTGCTTGTCCCGTCTTACATTATGTATTTCCCTTAAGCTACTTTAAATCCTTTGTGAGAAAAAAAGGAGTATAAATAATGACAGTCACCCTTTGGCAATGAAAGATTTAAGATGCACAGCTTTCATAATTCAGGAACGATTGCAAAAGGACCATGATATGTGGGATTATGTAGCTTTGCTGGGACCGAGATTTGAATCACATGATGTGGATGTGCTGTGGGCTTCAGATACACGAAGAAGAACTATCTTACCCGGTGGATTAGTTTGCTAAGCTGGCATAAGAAAATACTGCAAACTGGTTAGCTTATACAATAGAAATTTATTGTCTCTTGCTTTTGGAGGCCAGAAGTCCGAGATCACTGTGCTGGCAAAGTTGGTTCCTTCTAGGGCATGAGGGAGAATCTGTTCCAGGATGCCCTCCCATCTTCTGGTAGTTTGCTGCCATCTTTGACATTACTTGGCTTGTATGTACATCACCAGATCTCCGCCTTCACATTCACATGACGCTCCAAGTGTGTGTGTGTGTGTGTGTGTGTGTGTGTGTGTGTCCAAATTTTCCCTTTTTATGAGGACATCATATTGGATTAGAGACCACCCTACTCCAGTATGACCTCATCTTAACTAATTACTTCCACAATCATCCTAGGTCCCATTTCCAAATAAGGTCACATTCTAAAATACAATGGTTCCCCTTATCTGCAGTTTTGTTTTCTACTGTTTCAGTTACTGTGGTCCAAAAATATTACAGTATCGTGAGAGAGAGAAACCATATTCATATAACTTTTCTTTAAGTATATTGCTATAATTGTTCTATTGTATAATTAATGTTGTTAATCTACTTCTGTGCCTAAGTTATAAATTAAATCTTATCATAGGTATGTATAGTATAAAACATAGTACCTGTATATATAGGGTGTATTACTACATTCTCATATTGCTATAAGGAAGTATTTGAGACTGAGTAATTGATAAAGAAAAGAGGTTTCATTGACCCGCAGATCCAGATGGCTAGAGAGGCCTCAGGAAACTTACAATCATGGCAGAAGGTACCTCTTCACAGGGCGGCAGGAGAGAGAATGAGTGCCAGCAGGGGAAATGCCAGATGCTTCCAAAACCATCAGATCTCCTGAGAACTCACTCACTATCACTGGAACAGCATGGGAGAAACCACCCCCATGATCCAATTACCTCCGCCTAGTCCCGCCCTTCACACCTATTAGGGAGATTATAATTCAAGATGAGATTTCGTGTGGGGACACAGTCAGACCATATCATAGGGTTTGGAAATATCCCTGGTTTTAGGCATCCAGGGAAGTTCTTGGAATATATTCCAGTGGATATGGGGGAACTACTGTACTGGAAGCTCAGTCTTTAGCATAGGAATATGAGGGAAAGGTGGCAACTCAACCCCTAACACTTGCTAAGGAAACAAAGCCCTGCTCAGCATTCGCCTGCCATGTGGCTTTGTGATTCCCTCTAAGGATCCATTTCCACAAGAACTAGTACCAGAAAATCATGTTTCTTTGTGCAGAAAAGTTCTGATCTTTTCAACTGTCCCTGCTAGTGATGCAAATGAAATCACGGGGGAGGTTTATGAAAGTGGTGCCTTCGAGTCAGAAAACACTAGTTAGCATTCATCAGGGAAGAAGGACACAGTGATTCACAGATTTAGTAAATGTCTCCAATTATCACTTTCAAATGGCACTGTGAATAAAATCCTTCTTTGAATATAGAGAAACTGAGACTCATAGAGATGAAATGATTTGCTTAAACTTACCAATGAGTAAAGAACCCAGGAATATTTAAATACTTGATAAGGAACAGTGTGTGTATGTACAATATTAAGACCTATTTCAAGCCCACTACACTGATGACAGAACTGAGGTGCTGAGAAGTTAAATAACTTGCTTAATGTTATTTGGTTAGTGTATGGTCTAAGCGGAATTCAAATCCAGGTTTCAGGCTTCATGACCCTTACTCTTTCATTTTTGTCCTCAGCAGCCCGAGTATTAGAACTCGGGACATAGGACTCATCACCACGCTGCCTTCCTTTACTGGGTACCCAGGCTGCTGTGTATGGTTGAGTAGGTTGTTCACTGCACAAAAATGCTTGTTTGAGGGATCAGGTGAGGATGGAAATCCAGCCTGCACACGAATCCCCAAGCTGTGTACCCTGGTGTGGAGGCAGTAGTGGCTCGCTTTGCCCCGTTCTGATTCAAAGAAAAGCGATCTGCAGATCCCCAAGATGTCACACAAAGGAACTATTCACCTACATGGATTTCAGCCACGTTGTCCAGAGCTAGAAGAAAAGAGGGTAGTCTCTTCCCTGCCACTCTGTTCCCAGCAAGAACTCCCCACTGCCCCAACCCAAGTCCCTGGATATACTTAAAACGCAAAGTGTCATTTACTTTCCTAAAATGTTTGACAGAAGAGCGAAGGAAGGGGTGCTGAGGCCAAGAGCAGAGGGCAAAACACAGAAAAGATATGCGTGTAAAAACTGGACAGGGACTGGGGGCCGTGCTCGCCGTGATGGAGAAGGACTGGGCTTTATGTATTGAAGCAGAAGCACAAATCAGCGCCAGCTGCAGGCCTAGCCGGGCGCTCTTGACACAGAAGGCACCCTCTCCCCTGCCAGGCTTCCTCTCCACCAACTCCAGGCCTGGGCCTCTCATTTTCCCAATTCAGCAGACATTTCCTGCAAATGTGCTCTGTGCCTGCCGTGTGCCAGGCAGAGGGGCCAGCTGGAAGTGAGTTGCCCTAGGTGGGGAGAGGGAAGTGAGCCAGGAATGAGGAGGCACTGGAGCTGAGAGCAAAAACAGTTCTGTGGAGTGACAGCCGGAATCAGGGAGTGTGTCTTTTGGAGAAAATTTCCAGTTGGGGTTTGTCAAAAGAGTCCGAGGTGTTGACACCTGCGGTGGCCGGCTGTCTTAACGGGAAGACCCTGTTCAGCCCCGGGGGAAGGTGCAGACGCAGTCCTGCCCTGAGGACTTCAAGCTGGCTTTCTAAAGGGAGCAGGCTCTACGTGCTCAATATAGCTCCGGCTTATTTCCTAGTAAATTATTCAGATGTTAATTGCATTGTAAACAAAGCGCTACCTTTCTTTCCTTTCCAATTATCGTCATAAAATGTGAGGCTGCAGGGAGGGGGGAGCGGTGAGTGGAGAGCTGAAGCGGGAGGCGGGGTTGAAGCTCCAGTTTTGGGCTTCCAGAATGAAGGGGTCCCGGGGTGGATGCCTGGCCTGGAACCAGAGCGAGGCAGAAGACTTTGGTCCCCAGCCCAGAACTCCAAGGTAGAAGATGTCGGTGGGATCTATGTCACGCAGCCCGTATTCCTGCCCTTTTTCCTCTCTTTGCCCCACCCTCTAGCCCTCAGAAAGCTGTTTGGATTCATCCAGCAAGACCTACAAATTATGGTGACACCTTTCCTGGGGGGTTAGGCTGGAGGAAAAAGTATTTGAATGTTGTATAGACCACAGCACCAGGCAAGTGCAGAAAGCACAGGTCCAATAAACTGTCTGGATATGATTTCAGCTCCAGATACAAGGGATCCAAAGGGGTCATGTCTTTTCCTTTTCCAGCAACTCCCTCTAATGCCTCTGTTCACTGGTGCATGGGAGTGGAGGCTTGCACACCCTGGGAGAGGAGCCCAGGAAACCAGAGACAAGGAGCTCAACTTCGCTGTCACAGTGGGGTCTGAATTCACCGTGCACAGCGAATCCACGTCAACTGTAAAGAGCCAGCCTGTCTCCCTCTCTCTGCTGCTTCCTTTGGAAATGACTGCAGTCCTAATTAAAAGCAAATTGCTTACTATTGTGGCGTCAGGCGAGGGAGGCACGGCATTCCTCAGAGGGGAGGTCTCCTGCCAAGGGACAGAAACGCTGTGCAGATGAAGCAGAGAGAGAAAGAGGAGGTACACAAAAGAGCAGAAACTATCCCTCCATTGGGCCCCTGCTTTGTGTCTGCAACCCCAACCTGTTATTTCTCTGCCAGCAGGTAGCAGACCCACGGGCAAGGCAGGATATTCGTATTGGCTCATTACGGAATCATCTGAACTCGCCCAGAGATAGGCCAGTCTAGCGTGAGACTCAGAGTTTCTTAATTCTGGGAAAAGATGTTCCCGAGTCAGTCCTCAAAGCAGCCCTCCCGTGGATGTGCCAAAACAAAGCTTGTAAAGGTTCCTGCTCCCAACTTAATTACCTCCAATCAGCATTTAAAGACATCCGCATTGCTTACAGCACATCCTAGCCTCATTCTTGCCCAAGTATGGACTCGAAATGAACCATTTCCAGAGTGACTTATTCAGGCATTCCGTGGAGTCTCCATTGCCCTGTCTGTCATCGGAGGTTTTGTAATTGCAGCTGTTCCATTGGCCTCTGGTAACCTCAAGGATGGTCCTCTCCCTTCCATGATTTATTTTTTTTATTTTTTTTATTTTTATTTTTTCTGAGACAGGGTCTTGCTTTCTCTCCTGACCTGGCACACAGTGGTACAATCTCAGCTCACTGCAGCCTCCACCTCCTGGGTGCAAACAATCCTCCCACCTGAGCCTCCCAAGTAACTGGAACTACAGGCACAAACCATGCCTGGATTTTTTTTTGTTTTGTTTTGTTTTTTGTTTGTTTTGTTTTGTTTTTTGTATTTTTTGTAGAGATGGTGTCTCACTATGTTGCTCAGGCTGGTCTCAAACCCCTGGCCTCAAGTGATCTGCCCACCTCGGCCTCCCAAAGTGCTGGGATTGCAGGTGTGAGCCACTGCACCCTGTCCCTTCCATGATCTTTAGGAAGAAGGAAGGTTCTCTCTCTCTCTCGTGTCTCCTCACCCCAAATTGAAAGGAAAATGCCACTTTGGGGACTCCAAGGGAGCAACAGGACACCACATCCCATGCAGTGTTGTCCTTGATACAGCTGGGTGTTGAGCTGGGGGTCAGCTAGGGGTGGCTGCAGAAAAGGTACCTAATCGTCAGTGTGTGCTTGCCACCCCCAGGGGTGAGACTCCGAAGCTGGGCCCTTGCCTGGGATGCTCAATGCCATCTACAGGATTGGTGGGGAGACTGGGAACCCCCCTCCATTGTTAGATACAGATGGAGGAGGTGAGGGTAGCTGAAAGATACTCCATCTGTTTCACTTAGAGCTCTGTGTTTTAAACATCTATGGAGCCTCTTGGAAGTTGCTTTACAACAGAAAAGCTTTGAGGCAAGTTGGAAGCTATGAGCAATCAAGAATGTCCCTCCTTCACTTATTCATTCCCACTCCATTCATTTATTCATTTTAGATCTATTAAGCATCCCCTAGGTTCCAGCCATTGAAGGCTAAGTCCTGGAGGCACAGAGCAGGATAAAATCAGATTCTTTCTCACAAGGAGGCCATGTACAGGCTAATGGAAAGCCAGCTAGATGAATGAGTAGCGCAGTTACAACTAGGTGTAATGGAGGCTGGGAGGCGAATTCAGAGGGGAATACTGGACCAGTACAGGGCTATCAGGAAAGGCTTTCCAGGCAAGCAGATTCTTAAAGGAGAGGCAGAAAGTCGAGGAGGAGAAAATGGAGAGGGAGATTTAAGAGGGCCTTCAGGGTGAGGGAGGGAGCATTCCTCACTGTGCACCCTGAGAAAGAAGTAGCCTGACCAGAGAGCTGTGCCCAGCTGTCAATGCATGCCAGCTCTCCAAACACAGTCCCAAGTCATTGAGCCGACATCACTACTCCAAATAAATAAATACGCAAATGAACGAGTAAAAGAGTAAGTAACAACAGAATTGTGTGCCTAAAGAAATAGGTAGACATCACCAATGAATGGGGCTGTTCAAGCCCTATTGATGTAGCAGCATATGTTTGGGGCACCCCAGGACATGGCAGGTGGACAAGCAAAGTGCGCTCTGTGGCAGCCAGAGGAGATACCCCTGAGTGATCTGAACCAGGTTCTTTCCAAACACAGACTCTGACTTGCGTCTGGATCATTGACTGTGGTATTTATTCCGTTTGCCTACTCCTCACATTTATTTTTTCTTTTCTAAAACCACAGTGATAGTTTACACATGGAAAGGTGGATAGCTCCCTGAGAGTTTCCTACTCATTATCATGTGTGGTCCTCACAACAAATTAGGAGTGGGAGCGTCACTCTGGACTTTTGCTGCAGCAATGGAAATACGGTTCAATTTGGCTTGAGCAGAAACCAAGATAATTTAGTGACTTCTGCAAATCAGCAATCCAGATGTAGCTGGCTTCAGGTGTGGTTTGATTCAGGCACACAGAGAATGTCATCAGAACTGTTTTCCTGCGTCTCTCAGCCCTGCCTGTCTTTTATGTCAGCTTCATTGTGGGATTTTATTTTATGCCCTATGTGTTGGCCCCCACACTCCGGGCTCACACCAGCCTTCCTACTAATAGACCCAGAGGGAAAAAGCACCCTTTGTCTGAACCTTCCATCTGAGTTTATGAATTCACTTTGCCTAGATTAACCTAAGCTACATGTCCTTCTCTGAATCAATCTCTGTGGCCACAGGGATGGAACAATGGCTGAATAGCTAGGCTGGCTTAGGGGACTCACCAATGTTGGATTGGGGAATTTGTGTTCTGTTTGGTCAGGCCTCGGTCACACACTTTACTCTGTAGCTGGCTGCAGTCTCCCCTGATACAGGTAAACTGAGCATGTGGTAGGGCTGGATCCTTAGGAAAATTTTTAGTAAGAAATTAACAGTATGAGGGAATAGAGGCTGGGCTATGTCAGATAACAAATACTCTTATGTAATTGTAACAGTTCTATTAGCCATATTCAACAATGAATAAAAAAAGACACATAAAAAGAAACAGGTAGAGAATTCATGATTATATTTGACCCAATATATCTAAGGTATTATTATCTCATGTAATCAACAGAAAAATTATGAACCAGATATTTTAGGTTCTCTTTTCCTATCGAGTCTTCCAAATCCAGCATGTATTTTCACCTCAGTGAAGATGCTAATTTTTTTTTTTTTTTTTTTTTTT
>NW_016807233.1:3375260-3392159 GCF_001698545.2 Rhinopithecus bieti
TTTTTTTGAGACAGGGTCTCACTCTGTCGCCCAGGCTGGAGTACAGTGGCATGATCTCGGTTCACCATAACCTCTGCCTCCCGGATTTGAGCCATTCTCCTGCTTCAGCCTCTCGAGCAGTTGGGACTACAGGTGCCCGCCACCATGCCCAGCTAACTTTTTGTATTTTTAGTGGAGATGGCGTTTCACTGTGTTAGCCAGGATGGTCTCTATCTCCGGACCTCGTGATCTGCCCGCCTCAGCCTCCCAAAGTGTTAGGATTACAGGTGTGAGCTGCCGCACCTGGTCCGATTTGGAATCTGAATGTTGCTCCTGATTTTGCTGTAGTTCTGAAATCTGTGAAACTAAATCCCGACTCTACAACATATGAGTGGGGGAATGCTGCACAAAGTCTGTGTGCAATGATCCTTCTCTGTAAAACTGGAAAAGTAATACCTGCAGTCCACAGGATTGGAAGGACTGAATTAGATACGAATGTAGCTAGCACAGTGCTGGATACAGAGTAAGTTTTAAAAAAAAATTCTAAGTTGATGCTCCATATATGAATTAATGGTGATTTGGTTTGGCTTGATTTGGTTTTAATGGTGGCAAATAACTAATCCATTATTTGGGTATTAACTGATTTTCATAGCAAATATGTTTTAAACTCAAGTGAGAAAAGAAACAAGAACTTTATTCAACTTTTCCAGTCAGTTCCCACCCCAAGACAGACAGAAACCTCCTGCCCTGAACACTGAGTTTGCTGGAGTTCCTAGGCCACCAATTGTGCCTTTTATTTCTGTGGATGTTTTGATCCAAACAATGTAGTAAGATCTTTTTTTACCCTTAGAGGCCACACTCCAGATAGCATTAAGCCCAAGGGAATTTCATTTTAAACATTAAAAAAAGACATCATGGAGTGATATGCAAAGATGTAGCCACAGGAATCTCCATCACAATACTGTCTATCATGATAAATTAATCGAATAGATGGGAATGTCCCATGAGAAGAGATCATACAACTAGATATGAATACATTTGCAACATGAAATATTATAATATTAAATAGATCATAACAGAATAATATGATGAAAAGTATTCATCATCTTTGGGTATATGGGGAAAAAGGCTACCACAAAAGTTGTGTAGAGTATGTTCATGTGCTGGTAAAACAACAAAAAAAGTCACCTTCTCTAAGCAAAGAGCATCAGAGTGCACCTTCAAGGGTAAGCAGCGTTCTTTCTGGATGGTGGCATATGTTGAATAATTTGTATTTTCTCCTGTGTTCATCTATATTCTTCTTATTTTTTATAATGAAAATGTGTAGATACTGGGACTTGGATAGCAGCATATTGTATTTTGCATCCTTTCAACAAATTGGCTAGAACATGGAATGTTCTGGCTTTTGAAGGATAGGTATATCAGGATAGAACCAACAACAGCCATGCAGAGTTTGTTATGCAGCAGGATTGTTGTTGTTGTTGTTGTTGTTTTACACCGTCTTTCCAGCAGTCTCACAACACTCCTGAAGGTTGGTAGGATCCAGCTGGCTACTCCAGCAGTTGCAGTCAACACAGTGCCCGGATCCCAGCACACATTCAGGGGCTCACGGAGACATGGAAACGTTTAAATTTCCTTTAAAACTCAGAAGAAACAAGTGAATAGAATTCAGACTGGATTATATCCATTCTTATACCAATGCAGTCATAAAATATAACTTTTTAATTTTTTTAATCAAGGAGGGGGATCACACAGGCAAAAGTGCCTAAGCCCACAGAAGCCATAATGCAACTTTAGAGAGGACTGTTTTCATTTGATGGAGAAAGAAACCCAGACTTAGCTTACCAAGCTTTTCTCAAGCTGGCCGGTGGTATTGAATTCGAATTTGAATTCTAGTCTGTGGACTCTACCATGTCATTTTGCTTCTGTTTCTTAGTGGTAACTTTAAAATGCATGATTTGTCAACATCTCAGCAAAGCTTTAGTATTATTTTATTTTCCTTCAGACAAACAGGGTGTGTGCAAAATCTTGCCCTTTCCTTCCATGACCGGCTCTTGCAACCAGATAAATTTGCATAAGCCCTGCCTTGACGACCATGTGGTTTGTGTAAACTATAAGTACCTAGCAGCGCATGTTGATGTCTTATCTGCACCTCTTAGCAGAGAAAGTAATAATCTTAATGGGTGAAAACCTATGAAATAAGAATTGTCTTCATTTATTATTGTGTTGCAGCAGGCTAACGAATCTTAACCCTATTAGCAGCCACATGGTGGAAATAAATTGGTTTTCTTTCCATTTTAGTACCAGACTCAAGAACATGAAGACATGACTGCTTTCAAGCATCTATCTAAGAATTTAATTATTGATTGAATATGAATCACAAAACAGAAAAACGGAGGCTAGGTGGGTAAAAAGTAGGTCGGGAAATTAAAACTCAATACGGTTAAGTTGCTGGTTCCCAGGAGCTCTTGCACTTTGATTCCTGGGCAGGCCATAATTCAGAAGTTGGTGTACCTTTGCTATAAAGGACCAAATAGCAAATATATTAGGTTTTGTGGGACATGCCATCTCTGTTGAAACTGCTTAATTCTGCTATTATAACACCAAAGCAGCTATAGCCATTATGTGAACCAGTGAGTGTGACTGTGTTCCAATAAAACTTTATTTACAAAAACAAGTGGTGGGCCGGAAATGGCCCACAGGCTGTAGTTCACCAACTCCTGGGGTAGATCTTGCTGCCATTCATGATTCAGATAATTCTGTGGATGGAGCATACAAGCCATCGGGTTTGATTTGCTCAAACTCCTTATCATAGCCTCCACGGCCCTTACAGGAGGGTCTGACATCACATCACATCTTCCACACCTTGGACACGCTGGCCTCCTTGCGGCTCTCCAGACAAGCCAAGTTCATTCCCACCTCCTCTCCTTTGTCCTTGCTAGCCCTCTCCCTAGAACAGGTTCACCAGACTTAGCAAATAAAAAACAGGACACCCAGTTAAATTTGAATTTCATATAAACAACTAATAACTCTTGTGGTATGGGTACATCCTATGCAATATTTGGGATATGCTTATTCGAAAACATGTTGCTCATGTGCACATTACACTTAACTGAACACCCTGTATTTTACTTGGCAACCTTACGTCAGAATCCCCTCCCTCTTGGACTTTACCTGGCTGGCTGCTTTTTGCTTTTCATTGATGACATCACATCCTCAAAGTTTCCTCTGCTGCCTACCCTAGGTTCCCCTTCCAGGCTCTCTGTCACTCTAGCTGTCTTATTTTCTTCTTACCTGAAAGTATCTTATTTGCTTACCTGAGTAGTATCTGTCTCTCCATGACAGCAGAGACCTTACCTCTTTTATTCCTCCATATACTGAGTGTTCATAAGATTAGTGCAAAAGTAATCGCATTATTTTTAATGGCAAAAACTGCAATTACTTTTGCACCAACATAATACAAAGGTAACTGGAGCATAATAGGTCTTCAATAAATATTTGTTGAATGAATGAATGAATGACTTTTAAATCATACCCAAAAGCCAAGTATGCCCCTAAAGGGATGGGGATATGAATAAAACTAGCAGCTATTCAGCACTAAGTATATACCAGGGACATCCCAGCTCCTTACTCTCTGCTAAACCCCAGAAGCGCATGGAGCAAGCTGTATCCTCATCAATTTAAAGATGAGGAGAAAGAGGCTCACTGAATCTCTACGACTGGCTCAAGCTCTCAGAGGCAGTAAATGGTCAAGGTGGGAATCAGATCTGTCATTTTAACCCAAGACTCTGGGGTCCCCAGGACCCTACAAAGAGTCCGTGTCAATGAAATGTGTGCACACTTTCTTTGAATTTCATTTTATTGGAGTACTAATAAAAACAGAAGAAAACCTCTGGCCCACGTGGAAAGGAAAAGCCCCTTTACTTTGACGTCATTGACTAAATCACTTCTTTCAAGCTAATTCTTCCAACCATGAAATATGCTGAATAAGGTTCTTAGAATGAGTGATTGGAAAACAAAATAAAGCAGAGCAACACAAAATAACGCATCAGCTCAGGCTTCATTTTTCCAGAATTCTCTGTCCTCAGTGTTGAATAAATAGCGATTCTACTTTATCATGCTCTCATTAAGAATTCACTACTCAATGCTGGGCATGGTGGCTCACACCTGTAATCTTAGCACTTTGGGAGGCCAAGGCGGGTGGATCACCTGAGTTCAGGAGTTCGAGACCAGCCTGGCCAACATGGTAAAACCCCAACTCTACTAAAAATACAAAAATTAGATGGGTGTGGTGGCACGTGCCTGTGATTCCAGCTACTTGGGAGGCTGAAGCAGGAGAATGGCTGGAACCTAGGAGGCGGAGGCTGCAGTGAGCTGAGATAGCGCCACTGCACTCCAGCCTAGGGGATAGAGCAAGGCTGTGTCTCAAAAAAAAAAATAAAAAAGAGTTCAATACTCAAGAGGCTGAGACAGGAGGATGCTTGAGCCCAGGAACTCAAGGTTGCAATGGCCAACAATCGCGCCATTGCACTCCAGCCTTCCAGCCTGGGTGACAGAGCGAGAAACTGTCTCAAAAAAAAAAAAAAAAAAAAAAAAAAAAAATCACTTTTCTTCATTTGCTGTCTTTCCCTTTTCTCTGTCCTGGTTTGGAATGTCTATCATTTTCCCTTCCGAGGTTTCTGTCTTCCAATCTGTAAAAGCCAAAAGTAGAGGAAACAAATGCATATTATTAAGTGAAAAGAGCCAGTCTGAAAAGACTACATGCTGTATGAATCCAACTACATAACATTCTGGAAAAGCCAAAACTAGGGAGACATTAAAAAGATCAGCGGTTGCCAGGCACTAGCAGGGAGAGAGGGATGAATGGGCAGAGCACAGAGGGTTTTCAGGGCAGGGACATGGCTCTGTGTGATACTAGAATAGTGGATACATGTCATTATGCATTTGTCAGGCCCGTAGATTGCACGGCAGCCATCCCTTATCCACAAGGGAATACGTTCTGAGACCTGCAGTGGATGCCTGAAACCGTGGACAATAACAAGCACAATGTATATTATGTTTTCTCTAGTATGTACATACTTATGATAAAGTTTAATTTGCAAATTAGGCAGAGTAAAAGATTAACAGCAATAGCTAATAATAAAATAGAACAGTTATAACAATATACTGTAATAACACTCTCTCTCTCAAAAAAAACTTTTTTTTTTTGAGACGGAGTCTCGCTCTGTCACCAGGCTGGAGTGAAGTGGTGTGATCAGCTCACCTCCACCTCCCGGGTTCCAGCGATTCTCCTGCCTCAGCCTCTCAGGTAGCTGGGATTACAGGTGCCAGCCACCATGCCTGGCTAATTTTTGTATTTTTAGTAGAGACAGCAGGGGTTTCTCCATGTTGGAAGGGCAGATCTCGAACTCCTGACCTCAGATGATCCACCTGCCTTGGCCTCCCAAAGTGCTAGGATTACAGGCATGAGCCACCGCACCAAGCCTCAAAATATCTTATTGTACTGCACTCACTTGTTTGTGAGCCGTGGTTCACCGCGGGTGACTGAAACCTTGGAAAGAGGCCTAGGATAAGGAGGGACTGCTGAACAACACCTAAAGTGAACCCTAATGAAACTCTGGGCAGTAATGATGTGACAATGTAGGTTCATTCATGGTAACCAATGAACCACTATGGTGCGGGATGTTGTTAGTTGGGGAGGCGGTACGGGGAGGTGGGCAGGAGTGATTTGAAAAATCACTCTATTTTTTGTTCTATTTTGCTATGAACCTAAACATTCTCTAAAATAAAAATACTGTTATAAAAAAGAAAAGCCAAGAAGCCACATCTTCCGATCTTGTTTCTTTGCATGGGAATGGTGTGTCAACATGTGACCACTGTGTTCAGAAACGTGACCGTGTTCACACGTTTTTTTGTCTGCCATCGCTGCTGCCTGGAGTGGGTACCCTGTCCCTCAGTGGCCTCGTGCCCACAAAATCACATATAAAGTGACACACACTTTGTTTGCCATCCAAGAGCACTGATGCACATCTATAAACTGCATATCTTAGGGATCAATCTTATTGATTTTCTTTTTTCCAAGTGCCTCTGTCAGAATGAACACAAAGTATTAGTCTGTCTCCCAAATCCATAGGCATGTGATTGGATTCCTGCAGTTTTGTAGGTGCTAGCCACAGTCACTGTTGCATTATGTTTACTTGCAGAAGATGCAGGAGAATTGTCAAATGGGTTAAAGAAAAAAAAAAAAACTCATGTGTTACCCTCTGAAAAATTGTCTGAATTCGCTGGTTATACTCCAGGACTCTCCATGAAAAGTGTGAGTGGAAAACTTTTTTTTTTTTTTCCGGGAAATTTAAAATGCCTTGGATCATGAATGACCAAAGAAAACCAAGCTTGCAAAGTAAGGTTGGTTCCTGGATGAACAGATCATGGTGATGCTGTAACACTACCACGCTGGTGTCCCTAAATCTGCCTGCGCTCTCGATTAGGTATACAAAGATGATTTCTTCCTCATGCCAAGGCGAGCTCGGTCTAGGCTTTATTCCGAATTGTGGCATCTGTAATGAAAATCTCCCTGGCTCCAGAAATTCATCTGAGTGGGTGGGGCTGTTCTCATTTTGCCTGTTTCTTCAAAGAGGAACGGGTGAGATCTTATTTTTCCAGAACAGACATGGAAGATAAGGGGTGGAGCGTCCCAGACACCAGAAAGTTGCCTGGCTCAGTGTGGCTAAGCCTGGAAGTCTGAAACGGGCTCATCAGTAAGCTCCCTGCCTTGCCATCGGTGTGGAAGCATTAAGACGACTGAGGACAGAATCACGGATCTCCAAACCCAGGATGCTTCTCGCAGAAGTTTCCACTTCCTCTTGTGTCCTGTTTTCTCAATCTCTGTGCATTTGTGCTGAGTCAAACGTAAGGAAAAGGTGAAATATTGTGACACCAAAGGCTGAAGCCTTGTTCCAAGGAAATGTTGAGTTCTGTCATTTCCTTCCTTTTAGCCTCCTCAAATCCTCCCTCTGTGGGAGGCTGCTGGGAGCCAAAACTGCTGTGTTTGGCCTGTGCTAATATTAAACTTCTGAGCACCCCATGATTGCCCTTACCTGGCCAGCACACCTTCACCCTGGCAGAAATGTCCGTTCTCCTGAGGGGGGAAATTAATTCGGAGTTTGGTCCACATTTAGACTGGTGCATTTCCTGTGCAAACACTGCTGACATTTATGAAAACTAATTTAATAAATGTCTGTGATATAGCACTCATTAACATACCACAAAATAGCTCCAGAGTAGCCCATTTTAATCAAATAAATTGTTGCTGTTGGTACCACAGGCTGTTCTTTTATTATGGGAAAGCACCTGCCCAGAGCAGTGGAGCAGGAGACAGAGTTTGTGTGGGGCCTGTGGTGGGGCCCGCAACTCCACCCAACGATCCGGTGAGGGGCCTGCGTCTGTCTGCATTTGCTCCTGATATGAGATAAAGAAAAATTGCTTATCATATATCATCTCCATAAATCTTAGCGACAGTAAGTCATAAAACCTTGTGTCCTTACAGATGGTAGGCGCCTGGGGATCATGTTGCCCATATGTGAACAGCCCCCTCTAGGAGAGAAAAAAAAATTCTGTTGCATAAGAAAAACTTCTAGAACCGCTTTCCACACCTAGAATGAGCATGCCTCCTGCCCTTCCCCATCTATCCTGTTTTATTTTATTTTAGTTTTCCTTTCCTTTGCCCCCTCACCACGGGGCTGCCTCCCTTTGTTCCAAATTACCATCAGAAGAATTCCCAGCGCACTAATTAGGAAATTTTGTGGTTTGCTAAATTTTCTTTCTGTCTGTCACAACAGAATGAGTGAATAATCACCCCCAGCCCCAACATAGGACACAGGTATTCAGGCTTTGTGTGGCTGAACAGGGGCCCTTGTTTTCTCTGAGGCTGCTCCCAGCTGACCGCGAGGCCCCAGTCCGAAAACTGTCCCCAGCTAATGAGAAATGCCTATTTATTTTTAAAACTCAACTCGTTTTCATATCTATCAGCTAAATTAAAGGAGACACCAGAAGATGGTCTCTCAAGCCCAGCCGCGCTGGAGCCTGCGTTCTCAGGACACAATGAGAGGGAATCACCCGGCTTCAGGCTGGCAATGCAAATAGGTCTCTGTTTTCTTCCTTAGTCCAGTTGCACACTTGAGATGTAAAAAGGGGTCAAGGATTTTCTTTTTCTTTTTTAGTTCAACAATTTGATTATTTGTTGCCTCTTGCACGGGGCCAGACCTGCGCAGGAGGAAAACACTCACACATAGGCCAGTCGGGGTAAACTCTCCAGGGTGAAGCACAGGACCCCTGCAATTTATCATTTCTAAGAATTCCCATTTCCAGGCGAAAATACGGATGCGTTATCGTGGAAAGTAACGTGTGCCGCATCGTGTGGAGCTCTCCAGCAGCGTCTTATCTGGCCTTAAGAGGGACACTCCTTTCCTGAGATATTTTATCCAAAAGTCATAAACAAAACTAAGCTCCTGATATTTGGTCAACAAGAGAAAACACTCTGACAGCCAAGCAGGAAGTTAGAGGGCCGTGTGGGGAGGGGACGGAGGACCGTGCTGCTCCAAGAAAGGGAAGCGGGCTAGGCAGGCGCGGTAGGGCTGGGGACCCCAGCCCCAAACCCCTGCTTCCCCAGCCCTCCCTCCTTCGGTGGTCTGTCCCCTTTCCCATGATCCTGTGCAGGAAGACCACTTTGAGGACCACCAGTCCCCCAGCCCGTAATAACATTGCACATCCAAATATTATGACTTGAACCTTTGGGTCACTCTTGGAAACTGGCTGGGAGAGGGAGAAGTATCCCGTCCGCCCTCAAAATAGAATGGGGGTAGATACTGGCAGGAGCTCTTTTGATATTTGGCACCAAGTTGCAGACAGACTGACTTTGTGCTATTCTGATGGTAATTATTTTACCAAGTGATATTTGATTGTTTCTATAAAAGGTTTATGTCAGTGTAATTCACCACAGGCTTTTTAACGACCTCAAGATGCAAGCAAGAAATGCACCCAGAGTCCATTAAAGAATTAGGTTCTATGAATGCCCGAGTCTGCTGGAAGGGGTCGGCTGCAGCCATCTCCTCAGCCTCAAATGAAAATGAGAATGGCGTGCCCGTGGGTGAATAACTTTTGCTAAAAGAAGGCATAAAACATATCCTTTCTGTCTGTAAGTTTGGCTCGTAGCATGTTCCTAAGTTTGGCTCATTCCATGTTTCTAACTTGAATATAAAGCTGGTGTGCTGGTGTGCAAATAAGAATAATTATGATTGCTGTCACCGTCATCACTGTAATACTGCATGAGTAAAAAACAAGAGGCTGTCCACGATCCTGCTGAAACAACTACATAACATTTCATTGTCTCCCCATTACCCACGGAGAAATAGTCAAAAAATAACAAAGCCGCTTCCCCAACTTTCTACAGGGAGAGAGTAGCAAGGTGTTTCAGGTCGTAGGATGCTCTCTGATCAGCAGGGTCTTCTAATCCCAATTCCATTTCTTGGCCTTGGACCGAACTGGTGCGGAACTGACCTTTCGGAGCGCTGCGCTCCCAGGAACAGTATCTGAGTCACTTCTTTCGCTTCTATTTCTTCATCTGTAAAACTGGAGTGGGGGAAGGGCCACTCCTGCCTGGATATTTAAAACTTTCAGCTTTAAAAATATACAATTCTATGAAAGTCACAATAAATGCCTGATCTTCTTTTTTTTGCAGTTTAACCATAAACCACTTCCTTCTTTTTATTCTTGCAAATGTAGTGTATCATCGTGAAGAGAAACAGAAGCAGCTGTATTTCAAAGAGTTTGTAAGAATAAAACCTGTTTCACATACCCATCTCTGTGTCCCCAGCATGTTGACATGGAGCTTGTCACAGAGACACTGCCCAGTAACTCATGGCTAAATGAATGAATGGGATGACCTAATTCAGGTCCCTCAATCCCCAAGAACTCCATCAGACCACAGCAGAATCACAGGCAGTTCTGCTGCCGCAGCTCAGCCATCTCCTGGTGGTGTCCTTGTGTAACTATTAGCAGTGAGCAATCGCCCCGCTTCTATCCTGTGCTGCGGGTGGCAGTTCAGGGGCACACAGCAGCTGCAGACCACCCCAAGCTGGGCACATCCCCTCTGTCAGTGCTGCTGGTAGGAGACAGGTGCTGTGCTCGGGCACAACCAGACACATGGCGCTTTGCTAAAAGGAGGTAGGGAAGGCCTCACCCAAGAGGGATGCTTGGTAGGAAGTTCAGATTTTTATAAGGAGGGACATTCCAAGGACTGAAATACAATACACCAAGGGATGCAAGAGTATTGCCCCTGAAGAGAAGAGGGAAGCTGACATTTGTCAAAGGGTTTGTGACTTGAGAGATGCCATTGCTTTATAGATAAGGAAGCTGAGGCTCTGCGACTTTTAATAACTAGACCCAAAGGCACCCAATAGAAAGGGGAGGGCCCAGGATCAAACCCAGGTGTAACTGACTCCATAGCCCATGCCCTTTCTAATATGGCACAAGAAGAAGGGAGGGGTGGAGGTCTAGAGAGAGAGCAGAGCTGTCAGTGGCGCCGAGGCTACCATAGGATGCAAGCTGCTTTGTGGCTGCAGCAAAAGTGATCCAGGCTTTGCATGCTGACCACACTGAGCAAGGGAGCATCTCTGCCAGCCTCCCTCTAAGCCTGAGCCATTCCTAATTTAAGGGGAGTTCTGCCCCAACACGCAACTCTATTCCTGGATAAGAGAGGGGTTTTTCAATGGCACTCAAAAATTTTCCTTCCCTCCTTCCTTCCTTGTCTCATTCCTTCCCTTCCTTGCTCCTCCTTCCTTCTTGCCTGCCTGCCTGCCTGCCTGCCCTCCCTCCCTCTCTCCTTCCTTCCTTCCTTTCTTCCTCCCTCCCTTCTTTTCTTCCTTTCTTCCTTCCTCCTTCCTTCCTTTCTTCCTTCTTTCCTCTGTCTCTGAAAATTTTTTGAGTTGTATCCTGTGCCCAGCACTTTGCTAAGTGCTAATGAACTAACAACAGTCCTGCCTGTGTAACCTCCATGTGTGGGTGAGCACATCCGTGGTTGAGGACAATGTTAGAGCTGCTGTCAAAGATTTCTAGTTCTTGCTTCCTTCAGGGCACACAGTCCTGTGAGGTTAAGCCTGGGCATGGGAATAGTTTTGTTCAATGAAATGCAAAGGGAAATAAACATGTTACCTCTGGATGGAAGCATTCAAGAGCTGGTGCAGAATTTCCTGTGGTCTCTCTTCCCCTGCCTCAGTAACTCGGGACACCCTATGACATGGAAATCCCATAAGATTTGAACAGTTTAGAATGCTAAGACAACACACGGACTAGTGTTGTGGAGGAGTTCCCTAGTCCCACAATGGATATCACGGGCATGTGTGTCTTTAAGTTTTTGAGATTTGGAGGTTATTTGTTATTACATACTCTAATATAGTTTATCCTGATTAATACAACTCCATTTTGATATTGGCTCCCAACTGCATCTTTCCTTATGATTTCTCTCTTACCCAAACCATCTCTTTGAGACTTTGGTTTTCCTTCCAGTTTTCAAGCTCCTTGAGCTCCGGTCCATGTCTTACTTACCTCTGTATCACACTGATATAGTGTGGATATTTGTCCCCTCTAAATCTCAGGTTGAAATGTGACCCCCAGTGTTGGAGGTGGGGCCTGGTGACAGGTGTTTGGGTCATGGAGGCAGATCCCTCATGAATGGCTTTGTGCCCTCCTCACAGCCATGAGTGAGGTTCTCACTCTGTTAGTTCACATGAGATCTGACTGATTGTTAAAACAACCTGGCATCTTCCCTTCTCCCTTGTCCCTCTCTTGCCATGTGAAATGCTGGCTCCCCTTGCCTTCCCGATGAGCAAAAACTTCCTGAGACCTTAGCAGAAGCTGAGCAGATGCTGGCACCATGCTTCTTGTACAGCTTGAGAACTATAAGCCAAACAAATCTCTTTTTTGTGTGAATTACCCAGCCTCAGGTACTCCTTTGTAGCAACACAAAATGGACTAAGACACTCTCACACTTGGTTTAGTGTTTGGCAAAGAACAAGAGCTCAGCCAATGTTTGCTAAGTGGGTAAGTAAGAGAATGTGTGAGGTGAACACCCTCAACCATGAAGTTGGCAACGACAGTGACCTAAAAGGTACAGGAAAGATGGATTTGTGAGCTCAGGCAGCTACCGATGGAGCCAGGATCTGAATTCAGGTGTGTTGGCCCCAAAGCTCATCCTGTTTCCATCTCATCACACCTGCTGACTCCCCACTGGATTTGGGATTTGGCCTACTTTTGCCAATCTTTCTTCTCAGATGGGTGATGTATTATAATAATGTGCTTTACCCGCCAACACCACCCTTCCCCTGGTAGAGTGGGGGTTGCCTCTTGGGAAAGATTGCTGACTATATTACTACTAGGAAGGAAAATAACTAATATTACTTGAGTATTTCCTGGGTTTCAGGCACCTAATCCCACAGTGGACATTATGTGTGTGTGAAATACATACATGATTGACATATGTTACTTTATCTAATGCTTATAACTCTATGAAGTAGGTCTCATTTTCATCCCCGGTTAAAGAAAGATATAGCTCAGAGAGGTAAAGTAACTGGATCAAAACCACACAGCTCACAAGTAGCAGAGCTGGAATTGGAGCACAAATCTGACTCCATCATGGAAGCTCGTAACAACTGTTTCATGTCACAACTTGTCTTGGGGAGTATGTTTGAGTTTATGAGAAAGAAAAGGAGAGAGAGAGGCTTCTTGGGGGCTGGCAATGATATAGGAATATTTTTTTCTGTACTTACTGTTTATCCAAGTTTGTCACTTGTGTTTTTACAGGAAGCTGTAAGGACTTCCTGCTTTAACTCTCACAGATGCTGACCCTGATAATCCCCTATTTACATACCTACAGGGCAAGGCGAAGCCCAAGCTGCTGACTCTTGTGAGATTTCAGGACAAGCACTGATGGATCACCTCCTCCCCTATTATCTCCAGTGCCGCCTCCCAGAACGCTCTGGGTGTGAATGGGGGAGGGCCGTCTTTCCTCTGTCCTTTAGCACAGCTGTTAAGATCTGGACTAGGCCCTTTCATACATGTTACTTCCATCGATCTTAACAACAGCTGCTGGAGCCTATCTACAGGAACTGTGATCCCCATTTTATAGCTGAGAAAACCAAGGCTTAGCTTGAAGTAGTGCTTCTCAACTGGGTGCAATTGCCACAACTTGGAAGGGAGGTGCTGTGGCCAAAAGAGTGAAGGCCAAGAATCTTATTCAGTATCCTGCAATGCACAGGACAGCCCCCACAACAGTTACCCAGCCCAAATGTCGGTAGTGCGCAGGTGGAGAAATTTTTATTTAGATACTTCATGGAACATTTAACCAAGAGGGCTGGGATTTCAACTGATGTCTGTCAAGGCCGTGTACTCCTCACAGTGGAGGAAAGACTGACACAGGGACCCTGAAGTCAACAGGGCCCTTCCCCGACACCACCATGTGGTGGCTTACCTGCCATCTGCACGTAGCTGGTACCAACGTAATCATCCCCTCTAGGGCATCAGCTGGCCCCTTCTCTCAACACAACAGTACCTCACCTTTGTGAACTCGTGCTCTTGACACCAGCCTCCCTGAAGGCTCATCTTCGTCATGTTGTACTTTTACGTTTCCTTTCTAAACTACCCCCGATCACAGGTCTGTGAATCTTAAGGCCTGGCTCATTCATCCGAGAGTGTCCTGATACATTTCACTCATTTAGAAAATACTCACTCTGTGCCTGGACTGTACTAGGTGCTCAGTCTGCACGAGGGAAGCAAGGTGTCGCACAAAGTGAGTCATTATCGTAGTCAGAGCAACAGCAACACCACTGACACTGATGGAGCTTTCATACCATCCAGGTATCGTCTCATCTAACTCTCTACTGACCCTACAAGATATGTTTTATTGAAGGGTGCTAGGGAAACACAGCAATGAGCGCCAAGGCTGCCTGGGTGGTTGAGGAAGACAACCTGGAGATCAGAGTAGAGATCTGGAAGACGAATAGCTCTGTGGGTAAAGGTATAACATGCAGGAAGAGAGAGCAGCAGGAAGAAAAGCCTGGGAGAGCCCAAACCACGGTGGGTCTAGAAAGTTGCACAGAGTAATTCAGTAAATAAAGATAGTATTTGGAGTGGACCAGATGTCTAGCTGGCATACACAGCTAAATCTTGTGATGACTTGTAATTGAGGTGACTCGCCTCAATTTATAGGTAGCCTACATCACTTGGGGCAAAAGTCTCCAGACTTGGATAAAAAGAAGCCCAAACACACCCCTGCAGAGCTCTCATTTTCTGCCCTGCAAACATTTCCCCAGTGTTCATTGTCATGCAGACTTCAGAGGCCTCTTTGAATGACATTGAAGTTGGTTACACAAAATAAAAGGTGCAGGGGGTGGATATGGGGCAGACAACTCAAGCATTTACAATACAAGAATTAGAATTATTTAGATGATGTTCATGTCCAAGTCAATAGGGATGTGACATAGAAAACCCAATTAATTAACCAAAGAGGTTCTTTACTGAACACCTATCTTGAATGCTTGAGGGACAAAAAATAATGAGAAAGGTAAGGTCCCAGCCACCAAGACTTTGAGGTCTTGTGAGAAACCTGCAAGGCGAACAAAATCAAGGACATTCTGGAAAATCAACCAAATAGTGACTGTGGAGTGGAAACTACAATGGGACAAAGGAAGGGTTGGTGTATAAAGGCAAGATCAAAGGAGGTCTCTGCAGAAGGCAGTACTTAGGCTGGTCTTGGAGGAAGGAAAGATAGATGGAGCTACTGAGGGCATTTAAGGTCCCTAAGACCAGTATCTAAGGAAAAGTCAAGGGATCCTAAATTCACATCAGGTCCCACCTCCCTAGAATATCACATAAGGTCCTTCATTGTGAGGTCTCCACCTCTGTGCAAAAGGTTATCTCTGGCCTCTCTGCCTCCACTCAGGCCTGATTCATACCCAAACCCCAGCCCCTACAAGTCTTCTGCCATCTATGGTCACATGATAGTTTCAAGCTTTTGTCCAGGCTCTTTCCTTTCTCTGGAAAATGAACAACTCTTTAACCTTATATGAGCAGCTCAAATGCTGCCTCCTCCATGCAGCCTTCCTGCTTTCACTCTACTCTTTTTTCTTTGCCCTCATCCCATGTCACAGCCATGCACATTACTGGTTGCCATAGTTAACTTTCTCAACAGAATGTGAGCAACTCCTTGAGACCAGGGACCTGTCTAACTTTATATTTCCTTCCACATATGTACCTAGCATGGGGCACGATTTGTACTGAAGGTGCACTAATTATCTGTGGACCACATGAGTGAATTGAACTAGGAAATGATCTTCTGCAATGAGCTGATTTACTCATAGAAATTTGGAGTGTGTTCGCAGTTGCTCAGTTCAATATGGTGACCACTAACAGCATGTGGCTATTTAACTTTGATAAAAGAAAAACTTCAGCTGAATTAAATTTAAAGGAGTTTAATTGAGCAATGAACAATTTGCTCCCAGAATTGCAACAGATTCACAGAGATTCCAGCGCAGCCACATGGTGGATGAAGATTTATAGACAAAAAAAGGGAAGTGACGTACAGAAATCGGAAGTGAGGTGCAGAATGGCTGGATGGAATACAGCTCGGTGTTTGCCTTATTTGAACACAGTCTGAACACTCAGCAGTGTGTGAGTGGTTGAAGTATGGCCTCTGGGATTGGCCAAGACTCTGCTGTTGTTACAGGTGCATACTCCTAAGTCAGGTTTTCAACCTTGCCTATGTATTAAGCTAGGTTGCAATTCGTCCACAAGGACTCAAATATAGAGGTATGGAGTCTTTCTTAGGCCATATTTAGTTCACTTTAACAATTTTAATAATTGTAGTTTGGGGGTCATGCTAGCCACACTTCAAGGGTTCAGTCACCACATTTGGCTAGTGGCTATGGGATTAGTGCAGATTTCAAACATTTTCATTTTAGCAGGAAGTTCCACTGAACAGCACTCTATAGAGTAGGGATGGCCTTCTAAGTTTGTTCTGCTGTCTCTGTTCACACCCTGTTCCTCCTCCCCAAGTTTTGCTGCAGCTGACCCTCTGGGCAATTGAGTGTTGCTGTTTATACCATGCCAGGAGCTACAGAGGGATTCAGTGAGCTGGGTTTTGCTGAGGGTTATTACTACTCTGTGTAAATCAAATCACTCGTTCTGGGTGGGCTTCGGGTCTGCAGAGAGAGCCCAGCAGTTGTTGTGTGAAGACACGGGTTCCTGTCATGGGAAATACTGGAGCCGAGCCATCGAGCAAGCTGAACTCAGCTCCAGTGGGCTACACAGGGTTCAAAAACACCTGGCAGGCTCAGAAACGCAGATGTCTCTCAGCCTTCCGTTGAAAATGTTCTGAGTGCACAGAATAAGGACAGAGCTCTCTGGGAGTCATCTTGTACAGATTTCTTGGAAAACAAGAAAACAGTGACTTCCTTTCCATACCATTGTTTGGATCGCTGATTCAGTTGAAAGGCATTTATTGAACCCCAAGATCGCTAGATTTCAAATAGTATTATTTTTTTCTCTTTGAAATGGATCCCTAGAATACAAGCCCAATTTATAAAGTGCCTAAAAAGAGTTTCTGTTCAGGTTGAGAGTGAGGAGGAGAACCTGGACACCTTTTGTTTGATCGTCCTTCCAATGCCAGCCTGCCACACAACTCCAGATGCTGCTCACACTGGAGTCTAGGTGACTCCTCCAGCCACCCACCCTTTATGGTAGGTGGGGACACATGCAATTTGAAAACTCTGGTCTATGTGCAATCCTAATTTTAAGAAAAAATAGTAAAAAATACCTACTTCTACAGTTATAATAAAAAATTCTTTCTCTATAACTCTTTTAATATGAGAA
>NW_016807233.1:3392455-3455003 GCF_001698545.2 Rhinopithecus bieti
TCACTGCAAGCTCCGCTTCCCGGGTTTACGCCATTCTCCTGCCTCAGCCTCCCGAGTAGCTGGGACTACAGGGGCCCGCCACCTCGCCCGGCTAGTTTTTTGTATTTTTTAGTAGAGACGGGGTTTCACCGTGTTAGCCAGGATGGTCTTGATCTCCTGACCTCGTGATCCTCCCGTCTCGGCCTCCCAAAGTGCTGGGATTACAGGCTTGAGCCACCGCGCCCGGCGAGAAGTGCTTCTTATACGATCCCCCCATCTGATTTCTCAACAAAGTTGGAATGAAGCCTTTGGGTGCAGGGATTTCCCTTATTCCTTTCTGTATCCTTAGTATCTAGTTTAGTTTTGGGAATGCAGTAGGTGCTTAATATGTTATTTGAGGGAGGAAATAAAAGGGAGAGAAGGAGAGAGGAAGGGATGGATGGAAGGGGGTGAAATGGAGGAAGGAAGTGAAAAAAAAGAAGGATGGAAGAATGAGAAAAGGAAGGAAGGAAGGAAGGCAAAAATGAAGGAAGGAAGAAAGTTTGTGATAGATTATTAGTTCCAGTTTACAGAGAAGGAAACTGAGGTACAGTGAACTTAAGCAACTTTTTAAAAGTCAATGAGATAATAAGTAGAAAAGCCACAATGTGGCCGGGTGCAGTGGCTCACACCTGTAATCCCAGCATTTGGGAGGCCGAGGCGGGTGGATCACCTGAGGTCAGGAGGTTGAGACCAGCCTGAACAACATAGTGAAACTCCGTCTCTACTAAATTTCAAAATTAGCTGGGCGTGGTGGCAGGTGCCTGTAACCCCAGCTACTTGGGAGGCTGAGGCAGGAGAATTGCTTGAACCCAGGAGGTGGAGGTTGCAGCGAGCTGAGATCCCATCACTGCACTCCAGCCTGGGTGACAGAACAAGAGTCCTTCTCAAAACAAAAAAAAAAAGAAAAGAAAAGCCACAATGTTAGCCTAGTTCTTCCAAAACTAAAGCACATGCTTTTAACCATTTCTCCACCACCCCTTTAGGTTTTTTTTTTTTTTTTTTTTTTGAAAGGTAAAAGATCATATACATGTAGTTCATTACTCATTCTCTTATGGCACCCACCTCTTCATATGTAAAACTGTCATGAGGGTCTATCTCCCTCTGAGAAGGAATTTCCTCTCCTAGGATCCTTGATCCTCATTCCTTACACTGAAATAACCCGCCCTTTCCTTGTCTGTCAGCTGCAAATTTTAAGCCTGCAGAAAGGATGCAAATTAAAAGTGCATCAACCAGCGCAGGAATTGAGGCATTCGTGAAAGGAAGCCGCAAGCAACCCGGCGTCGTGGGGCGGCTGGACTGGATCTCTGTTTAAATTCAACTTGTGTCAGGACGGAGGGGTGCTCTTGTGCTTGTTCCATTTTTATAATGAAGCCATATGTCTGGAAGTAGAAAACAAAAAATCTCTGACATGAAGAAAAAAATGAGTGATACGATGTGTTTCTGCGATGACCAGGGGGACTTCCTAACACAGGCTGAGCCGTTGTTAACCGGTCTTGCCGTGGCCACGATGTTAGGAATAATTAAACCCTGAGTTCAGCTAAATCCCAATTGCAGGAACACGATTGCAGGACTTCGCCCCCACAGCAAAACACACATGCAGAGAGAGGAGGGAGGGAGGGAGAGAAACTTTCAAAGGGCTTGTAACAGAACAAAGCACAGTTTTTACTATCACAAAATCTTTATGGATCACCATCCTTGAGGTGAAGTTATATCCTTTATGGTCACATTTTGGTAGTTTCCTTAAATTATTGACGGCATTTCGTAGGGCCTGTGTGCTTGTAACAGAGCTAGCAAAGAGGCTCCTGTCCCCCGTCTGGAGGTGGGTTAATGATGGCACTCCTTGCACAATGCGTCCAGGACACCGAGGTTAATAAAACCCGTAGCTCTTCTTCATGAGTACCAGGGGATGGTTAATGTTCAGGACTGTGCAGGACCTCAGCTTAATGTTCCATATGAAGGATAGCACTGCCAGACGACACCCTCCCTGGTGCCAACCTTGCATATTAGCACATGCTGGAAGTGGGCTGAGCAAATCGGGAGAAGTTAGGTGCTTCTCTCCCGGCTGGGTGTGATGGGCCGGCAGCCTACTGTCCTCGCAGCTCCAGAAGTCTGACTGATCAGTTTGCTGAGAGCGTCAGAAAAGGAGTTAGGAGAGTGCCCAGCCCCTTCTGGCCCTGGGATGTGGGGTAAGTGTCATTAGGTCCAGTGGCCTTCTTTCCTCCTTGGTCCCAGGAAGGGCAGGAAGCAGCTCTGCCCTTCTTGGGCGCATGTACAGAAAGAGATCTGGAGCACCATTAGGTAATGCATCCGTTTTACGGTTGAAAACACAGGCTTTGGGGTCATAGGAAACTAGAGCCAAATCTCAGATCTGACTCCTCTTATAGACAGAATGTTGATGCCCTACTCCCTCCCAATCCGTATGTTGAAATCCTAACCCTCAATGTGATGGTATTTGGAGGTAGGACCTATGGGAGGAGATCAGATCATGAGGATGGAACCCTCATGTTTGGGATCTGTGGCCTTATAAAATAGGCCCTGCGGAGCTTGCTCCTTCCACCCTGCGAGAACATGGCTAGAAGGCACATATATGAACTTGAACCAGGAAGCCAGCCCAAATTAAGTGTCACTAGACACCAAATCTGCCAACTCCTTGATCTTAGACTTCCCAGCCTCTAGAACTGTGAGAAATAAATTTCTGTTGGTATAAGCCCCTCAGTCTATGAACCCTGGTATAGCAGCCCAAAGAGACTAAGACATCATCTGAATCCTATGCTCCTTGGGGAGTTGCCGGACCATTTGCTTTGGTTTGGCTACTGCCTGAAACACACCCTGAGACAGGATATGAAGGCAAGTAATTGACTTGGAAGGAGATCCTGGGAAGAAGTTGTAGGAGTGTAGGAAAAGCAGCAGGGAAGAGCCAAAGGCCATGGATAGGTCACTGTGGGCAACTGGAAGTCATCCCACTGGGGACCTCTGGGAGGCAATGTAGAGTGTGAGCCTCAGAGGTGAGGGAATTGGGATATTTATACACCAACCCCAGTCAGCCATTGGCCGAGGGTTACTCTGTGGCTTCTGGCCTGCTACGCCCATGAGCAGAGTGGGCTTCTACAGCCAAAGAAGCCGTGGGCAGCGAGATACTGATGATGCTGGCAATTGGAAGTGTGAATGGTGTGCATTGAAATGTGAAAGCCTGGGAGGAAATGGATGAGGGATGGCATCTGCTACGCAAAGTCCAAAGTTCTTCCTCTCCAAAATGACGTGAGCACCTCCTACCTCTCTTTGCACTGTCTTAAAGGACTACATAAGATAATGCAAGAGCCCCATAACTATTAGTTATGATCATTGATAACCTAAAGAATGGATCTTTTTACTACAGTTAAGGTCATAACTTAGATCTCTGTGAATATATGAAGCCTTTCTTCAGGTCTTAAATGTTTTGCTGTTTGGAAAAATCAGCTTTACTGTGTATTTTGCACTAAGGGAAATTGAAGAGATAAACAGTGTGGGTCAAAACCATGCTTTCCTCCCTGGGACAAGAGAGCAAGGAGGAAGAAATGACTTCTATGCCCCGTGTTTAAATAGACAATGGAAGTTGTCCAGTGCCATTGTCGCCTCAGATGGTAAAATACTTTCTCAACTAATAGAAGTCTGTAATGCAGCCTGTTGTTCTCCAAGTTTCTGCGAGTCCTTCATTTCTTAGACCATTTGAAACTTTGTTTCTGTGAGGCTCACGTCAGTGAATTTCTTCACCCAGAGGGTGAAGTGATGGTCCCATGTGGGTGCCCAGAACCTCTTGCTCAGACTTCATGAGAACACAGGGAAACACCCCAAAGGGTAGTATCTCAGAATGGCCCCTCCATCCTTTGGTCTTTACCCCTGGGGTCCTAGGATAAATCCTTCAGAGTGCTGACAGATTCCTAGATGACATGGATTTACTGCCATACTGCTGCATCTGGGAGTATTCGAGACCTTTGAGTCCAAAGTATCACCCACGCTGAAGAAGGAACACTGGAGCAGCATGTGGGACTCACCATCTAGTCTTCCAGTGCCAGGTGACACACTGGCACCTTTGTGGTTAGGTACTAACCAACAGTACCCGTAATCTGTAAACACCCCATAAGTACATGCTGAAGGAGAGAATGAGGGAGTGAGGGAGTAAGTGAATTTGTGTCTGGGGAGAAGAGACAGAGAAGGAGGGGAGGCATTTGTAATGGGGAAAATACATTTGGGAACTTGCTGCTTCATTAGCTGCCACCCCTCAATGGCACTGAAAACCAGGAAGCTGTGTTTACATGCCTATGTCAATCTGACATTTCCCTTTTTGGGTTTCACAAATTCAGTTTGTGACTGCTGTCATCCACTGGGGAGATGTCCCCAGTCTCACTCACAGTTAAGAATAGTGTTCAGGTTGCTAAAAAAAAAAGAAAAAGAAAAGAAAAAAAGAAAAAAAAAGAAAAAATGGAGAGATTGCAGCAGTTGTCATTTCAACGTGCGTCATTCATGGACTCTGCAGCACCCCATGCTGTAAGCAGAGTGCAGGTCTCAGGACACCTGTCAAGAATCAGTCCCTCCTCAATGCAATCATTCTTCAGCTATTCAAGGGGAAAATGCTTTAAAAACAAATCCAGGCCGGGCGTGGTGGCTCACGCAGTAATCCCAGCACTTTGGGAGGCTGAGGTGGGCAGATCACAAGGTCAAGAGATTGAAACCATCCCGGCCAACATGGTGAAACCCCGTTTCTATTAAAAATACAAAAATTAGCTAGTCATGGTGGTTTGCACCTGTCGTCCCAGCTATTCGGGAGGCTGAGGCAGGAGAATTACTTGAACCCGGGAGGCAGAGGTTGCAGTGAGCTGAGATTGCACTACTATACTCCAGCCTGGTGACAGAGTGAAACTCAGTCTCAAAAAAAAAAAAAAAAAAAATCCAGACGCTAAAATGCATGTCAAGGGCTCCTACAAATCAGACATCTTCACTGGTAGGTTCTGGTTAAAAATGGAAACAAGTCAAGGTGGAAGGTGTTTCACAGTGTTTCTTCAAATTTCAAAAGTTTTTAGAAGTATGTGGGGATGCATGGTCCACACTGCATGGATGGAAGTGAGTTTGTTTTCATTACTTTCCTCCTCCACTTTGCCCAAACTAAACTTTTCCAGGAGAGAAGCACCATGGAGGGAAGACATGCCTCTCATCCTCCCCAGCCATCCCTGCCACAAAGAAGTGCTCTCTGTAAAATCCATCTGGCCCTCAAAGTGCTGTCCCCATGATGTCTATGCTGACCTTTGGTTGTTGAGTCACCCTCTTATTTACTGTTTCGTTCAGAAAGATATATCAAGTGTTTTTCCTGTGTTAGGATGCTATCCCTGCCCTCAATATTTCTCCGTCCGTATAGGAGACCAAGTAAATAATCCCAACGTGGTATGAGCCTTGCTAGACTCTAGAGGTGAACAGGAACCCAACCCAGCCTCATGGGTCAGGCAAGGCCACTGGCAGAGCTTGAATGTGGGCGGAAGCCTAAAGAGTGGTATTAAGGGAAGCAAAGATTGGGATGAGCACTGACCAGAGAGGGTGTCCCTGGCAATGGGCATGCACAGAGGCAGGGAAGTGAGGGGCGGGCACTTGATCCACTGCCCTGGATGCTGGAGCCGTCCTGATGCTGAGACCTCTCTGCGTTTGAGGCTGTCTCAGGCACTCTGGGCTGCCTTTCTTCTCTGCCTCTTAGGTTGATATCCCAGGCGAGAGCTTGTGATTTCTACCCATACATTTGCTCAGCATACACTGAGCCCCTATACTGCTCCAGGGCTTCTTTTAGCTACAGAACATTGGGAGCTGGATGGAACAGAGTCTTTGCTTTTGCGGGGCATACATTTTAGCGGGAAACATGGGTACACTAGAAAGTCTGGTGCATTGAACGACATGTCAGAAGGTGCTGGCTATTATGCAATGATGTCATGAGGCATTTACTGCAGTTATTCCCATTTCACAGATAAGAGAACTGGCGTGCCGGTGAAGTCATCTGCCTCATCAAAGAGGTGAAATCCGTTCTGAGAGAGGCAGGATTTCACGCAGGCTTCTGCTCACCACCAGGGCCCAGGGTCTCTCCATCCCGGAACAGGGTCACCGTGAGTGGTCAAGGAATCCCAAGGCTCTGCAACCTCCATATGTGCCCGGCTCATCCCCACTTGTGATCTCCGGGCTCAGCTGAAGGATGTGGTTCAGACGTCTCCCTCCCCTACTCCATGGAACTCCCCCCACGGACACCCAGGCGTGGGCAGTTTTGACAGTGAGAGCCTCCACAGAGCGGGAGGAAGGCGTGTCCTCCCTAGCCTCACTGCCAATGAATCCCTGTCCCTCTTCTTGGTCTGGTGCCAGTCATGGGGGTTCCAGAAACCTGCCCTGCCAAGCAGTTGGGCCCTTTGGCCTTTATCCAGCCCCACCCCTGGCACCTCCAACCTTTTCCCTGGAGCTGCACTGGCCAACCTTGGCCTTCCTCTGGCCTCAGCCTGCGCGCCAGTCCTGCTCCTGGAGGCGGGCCAGGCCCCACCCAGCACCCCACCTCTCCCCCGTCACACCCACAGGCCCAGGGTTTTCCAAGGAATGCACCTTGTGGCCACCTGGGCCTGGAAGTGTGAGAGGCTCCTGGAAGAAAGTGCATAGCCTCTGTAAGGGCTAGGTGTGGGCCTGAACTGTCTGAGAGCGGGTGCCTTCCTGCTCCCCGTTTCCCAGCCAGCGGAATCTGTCTCCTGCTCTCTGTCTCTCTCCTTCTCACCCACATCTGAGTTTAAACCCTGGGTAACAGCCTTTTTTACCCATTGTTTCTGTCCTTCAGACACTGTGTCAAGCAAAAGTTCATTGTCTTGTTTAATCCTCACTTGCTTCCCAAAGCTCTTATGAAAAGGGGACTGCCACGCTCCCCATTTTATGGGTAGGTCAACAGAGGCTCAGAAAAATTCAGCAATTCTGCTAGCTTAAACTGCTAGCTTTAGACAGCCAGAGAATGACAGAGTCTGAATTGAACCTCCCATTCTTCTGACTCCACAGTCTGTGTTTCTAGCCACTTATAATAGCTGTGTGACTTTGGGCATTTAACCTCTTTGGCCTCAGTGTCCTCATCTGTAAAATGGGGATAATGATAACTTCCCATTTTCCAGGGTTTTGTGAAGATTAAATGAGCTGACTAATGGCAGGGGCATGCGGCAGGCCGGGAGCCAGGGGAGTCTCAGGAAGTGGCAGCCAACCATCGTCAGTGACCCCAGCCAAACCCCTTCCTACTTGAGGACACACAATTCATCTCCCAGCTGTCGTCTCAGCAGCTCTTGTCCTAGACTCTGTCTTCTCTTTCTTGTATTACAGCCACTAATCGCTTTGCTTCCCTTCCAGTCTCCATATTCTGCATACCACAAGGCCCGAACACTTCATTGATGATTATTATTGTCACTATTATTATTTTGTATGGGTACACACTGGAATGCGAGAGTGGTACCCTGGCATCATTTCTTTTTCTAAAGTTCATGAGTACATTTCCACTAATTAATTTAATGTCCCAGACGCTTATTTTGTAGAAAGAGCAACAATTCAAAGGGAGGCGCTCTCCCTGCTCCAATAAAATATATGAAGTGTATTCTCAGTAGACCCTGGGTTTAAATGCCAGTTCTCCCACTTAGAGAGTGTGTGACTCTGGGCGACTTACTTAACATCTCTGAGCTGCGTTTCCTGTTTGGAGTTGGCAATGGATGACCGTTTATGGGGTCTGGGAGAGATTTCCGTAAAAGAATGGCAAGGTATTTCCTGGTATCTAGTAGGTGCTCAGAAAAAACTAAATCAGAATCTATTTGAAACAGAGTTAACCACCACAGGTAGTTTGGGCAGTGCAAAAGGAAATCAAGAAATGTGCTTAGCTTAAAGAAATCCATGCGGAAGAATAGGCAGTGGAGCAAGGGGGTCTCTGACCAAGAGTGAGGACCCAGCGCCACACCGTGTCCCAAATGAAGCAGGGCCTTGGGAGATTGTGCAGGGCAAGGTCCAAGGCCCCAAGGGAGCCGACCTCACCACTTCCCGGTGAAATTCTTGAAAACAAGGCCAAGGCTCCTTATCAGCGGACAGAGTCTGTGGCCCCAGGGCTCGACGCCTGTGTATGTGTGAGCCGTGCTGTGTTTATCATGCCTCTCCCTGTGGCCGGCAGATCAGCTGCTCAGACTTTGGACACAATTGGGCTTGGGGTGGCAGCTCCTCCTTCCCCGGAAGATACCCCAGCCCATTTCTCAACATTCATTCCCAATAATAAAAGGTTGAAAGTCGACTGCTGGAGTTTCACAAACATGACGGCCAAGGCCAAGACTCGGGTGCCAGGACTCCTGGCTCCTGCCTCCGGTTATAGGGTCTGTCAAATCGCCTTGCAGGCAGAAATATTGTCTGACGTGTTTACTTTTCAGAGTGGTCTGGAATAGTCCGATCCCAATCGGGAGATACCTTGAACACAGATTCCCTCTTTTGCCTCCAGGGAAACCAGTGAAGGAGGTATTCTTCTACCCGTTTTAGAATGGAGGAGCCTGGGAAACAAATGACATGCATAGCAAAGAGCTCCCCAGGAGTATAAACTCCAACTCAGGTGTGTAGCACTTAACCAGGCCAGGCACTGTGCTATTGGTACAATAGGGCATAGTGTGCTAAATCCTCCTAAGACCTTGTGGGGTTGGAATTCTCCTTACTCTATCGGATGAAGAAGGATGTGTGGAGGGATGTTCAGAAATGGTCCAAAGCCACCCAGGGGGCACAAGTTGTAGTCAGAATTTGAAAATAAGGTTGATCTCACATCCTTTCCCTACCACCCCAAGCCACAAAGGGATGTTCTCTAGCCCAGGGCCTCTCAACTGTGGCACTCCTAACATTTTGGGACAATTCATTCTTTGTGGTGGGCTCTGCCCTGTGTATTGTGGGATGTTTAACCACATTGCTGGCCTTTACCCACTAGATGCCAATAGCAACCACCCTCTCCTGCAGCAACCAAAAATGTCTCTAGATATTGTCGACTCTCCCCTGGAGACAAAATAGACTGTTCTAGACCTGTGTAGGGTACTGCCATTACTATTCACAATTATGGTTGTAGTTGAAATGGTGGTCTTGGCTATGATGTCTTTGCCAGGGTTAAGTTTACATTTGGGCAGGTACTAACCCACATGAGCTTCAACTAGGGTGACCACGTAATTTATTGTCCAACTAGAATCCTTGAGAGATGAAAAGTTGAGACTAAGAATAATTAAGTAAGGATACAGGCATATGTTGGCACCATCACGGGCAAGCTGGGACAAATGTTTGCCCTGCTTTGGTAACCCCCTTCTACCTGACACCCAGGTAAGACAGCAGGTGCATGATTCCACCTTCTGAGATGTCTTTATCTAGGTTATGTTTCTTAGCTCAAGGGCTCTGGAAATTGTATCATTGACTCTTTCTACCCTCTTGTATCCCTCAAAGACACCCCTCCCTGGCTGGGCCATATCAGTGACAAGTCCCTGATTTTTTAAAATTAGTTGAAACATGGAAAACAACCCAAGGAATTGGTATCAGTTTTCTTTCCTCTCTGGCTAGGCTGAAGCCATGATGTTAGGCCTCAGTATTATCACCTAAATTATGGGGACCAAAGCTCTACTTGGCAGTCGCAGTTTGAAGAATACTTTTCAAGCCAACCCTACTGAACCATCTTTAACTAACAAAGCGTGAGCAGTGCTCCCTCCTTCCAAGACACATGATGATGATGACGATGTAATAATAATTGAGCACTTAATATATAGTTGTCTTGTCATGAGCACTTCACGAATAATTTTTTCACCTCCTCCTTACCGTAGCCCATAATGCTATCTTTATTCCCATTTGATAGATATGAAACCTGAGATTCTTGGAAGACAAATCACTTAGAAAGGTTCCTATGATTATTCAAGGCTAGAGTTGGAATTCAAGGGTGGGTCTGTCCATTCCAAAGCCCGTGGAGCACTGCCTCTCAACGTCACAGGGATGTGAGCAGGTCAGTGCTTGTCTGTCTACTCAGTGCCTATTGCAGGCATAATTCTAAAAACTGAGTCCTTGAGAGGCAGATCAATCTGTCCTGGCCCTTTGGAGCCCATAGTCCAGTGAGGGGGATGGACAACACTGCAGGCAATGAGAATGGAGCAAGTCACATGTTCTTTCAGGGAGCCATGGGGCTGGGATGTATTCCTTGAACCAAGCCTGCACTGGGGCAGGTGCCTGTCTGGCCCAACTCAATGGGGGAAAGCATCTGAACCTAGGCTTTCAGGGAGCTATGGGGCTGGGATGTATTCCTTGAACCAAGCCTGCACTGGGGCAGGTGCCTGTCTGGCCCAACTCAATGGGGGAAAGCATCTGAACCTAGGCTTTCAGGGAGCCATGGGGCTAGGATGTATTCCTTGAACCAAGCCTGCACTGGGGCAGGTGCCAGTCTGGCCCAACTCAATGGGGGAAAGCATCTGAACCTAGGCTTTCAGGGAGCCATGGGGCTAGGATGTATTCCTTGAACCAAGCCTGCACTGGGGCAGGTGCCTGTCTGGCCCAACTCAATGGGGGAAAGCATCTGAACCTAGGCTTTCAGGGAGCCATGGGGCTAGGATGTATTCCTTGAACCAAGCCTGCACTGGGGCAGGTGCCAGTCTGGCCCAACTCAATGGGGGAAAGCATCTGAACCTAGGCTTTCAGGGAGCCATGGGGCTAGGATGTATTCCTTGAACCAAGCCTGCACTGGGGCAGGTGCCTGTCTGGCCCAACTCAATGGGGGAAAGCATCTGAACCTAGGCTTTCAGGGAGCCATGGGGCTAGGATGTATTCCTTGAACCAAGCCTGCACTGGGGCAGGTGCCTGTCTGGCCCAACTCAATGGGGGAAAGCATCTGAACCTAGGCTTTCAGGGAGCCATGGGGCTAGGATGTATTCCTTGAACCAAGCCTGCACTGGGGCAGGTGCCTGTCTGGCCCAACTCAATGGGGGAAAGCATCTGAACCTAGGCTTTCAGGGAGCCATGGGGCTAGGATGTATTCCTTGAACCAAGCCTGCACTGGGGCAGGTGCCTGTCTGGCCCAACTCAATGGGGGAAAGCATCTGAACCTAGGCTTTCAGGGAGCCATGGGGCTAGGATGTATTCCTTGAACCAAGCCTGCACTGGGGCAGTTGCCTGTCTGGCCCAGCTCAATGGGGGAGAGCATCTGAACCTAGGCTTTCAGGGAGCCATGAGCTAGGATGTATTCCTTGAACCAAACCTGCACTGGGGCAGGGGCTTGTCTGGCCCAGCTCAATGGGGGAGAGCATCTGAACCTAGGCTTGGGGTTGAGTAGGAGTTGTACAAAAACTGAAGAAGAGGATGCCAGACAGAGGGGCCTAGCTGAGCAGAGCAGGCTGATGTGGGAGACGTGTCGTTCATTATGGGTCAGAGGAGGTCAAGTCCAAGGTAGGGACCTCAGAGAGCCTTGTGTTAATGTAGCACACAACACACACACACACACAC
Source organism: Rhinopithecus bieti (assembly GCF_001698545.2). NCBI lineage: Eukaryota > Metazoa > Chordata > Mammalia > Primates > Cercopithecidae > Rhinopithecus > Rhinopithecus bieti. The sequence goes on from NW_016807233.1 coordinate 3,403,979, forward strand.
ACACACACACACACACACACACACATACATAGAGACAGAGACAAACACACAGAATTCAGCCACAAGCCTATGATGTTGATACCATCAGACTTCTATCTCTAGGATGCTCCAACTCTGCTACCTGGTTCCATGAGTCCTGGGAGGGAATATTATCTCCCTCCATCTTCTCATTGCTCTTCTGCAGCAGGCTGGATAATGCAGCCATCCCTGTCCCACATCCTTAAAGATAGCTGTGCCCTAATCCCTGGGGAGTATACAAATATGAATGGGAATATGTTCTGTTAATGAATATGTAACAGGAAAATTAAGTAAATGTAATTTCCATACTGCAAATTAATTAAATTGCAGATGGCATTAAGGTCACTAATCAGTTGACCTTGAGTTGGGGAGATTATCCTGTATTATCTTGCTGAACCTAGTGTAATCACAAGGATCCTTATAAGAAAGTGGCAGGAGGGTCAAAGAAAGAGGAGATGTGGCAATAGAAGCAGAGGTTGGAATGATGTGATTTGAAGATGGAGCAAGGGGCCACAAGCCAAGGAATGCAGGCAGCCTCCAGGAATTGAAAAAGGCAGGGAAACAGATTCCCCACTAGAACCTCCAGAAGTAATGCGGACCTGAAGGCACCTTAATGCTAGCCTAGCGAGACCCAAGTCAGAGTTCTGATCTCCAGAACTGTGAGATAATAAATGTATGTTGTTTTTAGTGACTACGTTCATGGTAATTTATCACAGTAGCAATAGAAAAGTGATACATCTTTCTCTCCAGAATCAGGCCTATTTGTCAGCTTGGTTAGGTAGGTAGAATCAGCAGCACCCTGGCTGGGGTATGGCCTGAGGTACCTCAGGTTCTGCTAACTTCCTGGGGTCTTAAGGATGCCTTTCCTCACCGGGGAGGTGAGATCTACCCTTAGAGCCAGCCTGGCCCCAAGGACAGCAATGCCTCTTATCAGTGCCCACAGCAGTGCCCTGCAGAGCTTTGATAACACAGGGTCCAGGAAGGGCAGGGAACTAGCAAGCCCTGGATGTCAGGAATTCCAGGAGTTGATCCATCATCTATGCAACCAGCCGGTTACATCCAGTCAGTCATCATCACACACTGCTTTGCTTTTGTTAAAACATTTTTAACGAAAACTATAATATTAGAGTCAGGCAGCTGGGTTTTTATTATTCATACTGATTTCTAAAAAAGAACATTCTGGCTTTAATTAGAATGAAAAAAATATGAGCAGTAGAAATATTCAAATATCACACGACTTCATTATTTACACCATTGATTTTGACAGGCAGATAAACACAGAGTAAGACATGTGCTCTGTACTATTTAAAGAACAAAGCAGCATTAATCTGCATTTAACTCTCCACACATTGATGAGATCCCGTGCTTTTTTTTTTCCCCCCTCTTGGGCAAGAAAACCATGGTAAAGACCCAGTGCATGTGGCCCCATGATTGTGGAAGACACAGATTGCAAAAGGATTCAAACCAAAGCAATGATTAATTCAAACGGCAGGTTGTATTCAATCTATGCTGTGTGCCTGGACATTCAGTAAATGTCTTCCATCCATTGGTTGACTCACTTAATCCTGGCAACTTACCTGGATAAGATAGGCATTTTAGTCCCATTTTACAGATAAGTCAACTGACTTCAGAGAAGGTAATAAGTGACTTGTGCAGGTGCATGGCCACAGCATGGTAGATATTTGTGAAAAGCCAGTTGGCCTGGAGTGCCAGGCTCCTGACCACTGCAGAGCTAGGGCCATGGCCTCCTAAAAGCTGATATTCTGGAGCGCTTACAATGTGTGTTAAATACTTTATGCCAGTGGTTCCTAAGCTCAGCTGCAAATTCGCATCACCCTAGGGGCTTTAAAAACCTGTTGCCAGGGTTGCACCCCAAAACTAATAAATTAGAGTGTCTGGGTATGGGAGGCAGGCATCCGTGTGCTTGAAAAATGCTCCAGTGACTCCACTGTGTAGTCAAGTTGGAGAACCACTGCTCTCTATGTGTTCTCCTGCCAAAACCCTCCAAACTCCTTATGAAGGAAGTACTATTATTGACCCATTTTAAAGATGAGGGACTTGAGCCTCGGAGAAGTCATGGGACACCCATCAAGTTGGGAATTGAATCAGAACGTTCTAGAACCCTCATATTTAACCACAAAGTGCCTTCCTAGTGGGATATTGTTAGTGGGTCAAAGAGGCTTTTTCCAGAAGAGTGCATTGCGCCTCGGGGACATATAAAAATTGAATCGAGCTTTTTCTTGTCTTGTGGTTTCCAGTTCTTTGAACAACCATGAAAGCAAAACTACTTTTGCTGTGAGCATCCCCTTTTTTTTTCTGGAGTGTTAATCCTCTAATTGCATCCACTTAAACCTATGTGTTTTCTTTAAAAACTGCAGCGACTCACAAAGCTTGGTCCATGTGGAACTGGGTTAGGTCCAGGATGGCTTCTGCATCCAAGCCTCCAGTAGTGTGGCCTCCTGGCACCCTCACCCCTCACCTGTGTCTCAGGAGGCCTGTCCTGCAGGACAAACACCCTTTTCTGCAGCAGCCCAAGCTCTCAGAGCCGTGCTTAAGATCCTCTACGCATAAGGGATTTAGGTCATTTCCTCTTTCAATCTGTTATACCTAAGTAGGAAAATGACCAGTATCTCCAAGATGCTAAGACATTCAGGAAAAGCTTCCCCTTGGAGAGCTGGAACTTAGGCAATTATTCAGTCTCCAAATGCCACCGGGGGCATTTACCACCAGGTCTGATTTTCTTCTCACTCTCTTCTGCCTTCCTGCCTCTCGCCTGTCTCACTGGTTCTCTCTCACCGCCCTCTCCTCTTTTATCATCCTCAGACCACCTCTCCCTACTGTTTGAGTTCCCTCTCACTGCTGTAACACATGACCACAAGCTTTGCTGGCAGCTTACAGCACACATTTTTTCCCTCACAGCTTGGGAAACCAGAAGTCCAAAATCAAGGTGTGCTGGCAGAGTTGGTTGCTTTTTGGAGACTCTGAAGGAACTCCAGGGAAGAGAGTCTGTTCCATGACTCTCTCCTAGCTTCTGCTGGTGGGTGGCAAGCCCTGGCGTTTCTTGGCTTCTAGATGCAATGCTCCAACCTCTGCCTCCCATCACACGGCATTCCTGACCCTGAGTGTCTCTCTGTGTCTTCCACGGTCTCCTTACCATGACTTCTGTGTTGAGATTAGGGCCCACCCTCCTCCACTATGATCTTACCTGACTCATTACAACTCCAAAGAGCCTATTTCCAAATAAGTTTATATTCTGAGGCTCTGGTGGACATGAATCTGGAGAAAACCCTATTCAACCTGGTACCCCTATCTTTCATCTTAGCCAATCTATGCTCCCTCACTGTGGGATCTAAAACACACTTTGGATTGTGTCACCCCCACCTGGAGGTAATCCTTTCTGTTGCCCTCAGAATACGATCCAGCTCCTTGGTCTGCCTCCAGGCTCTGACAAGCACGGGCTCAGGCATAAGCTGCCCCTTCAACCTCATCACAAAACACATGTCCCAGCGCCCACCGGTTTGGCCTCCAGCCTGGGCTGTGATCCAACACCTCCAGGCCCTTGGCTCTTGCGTTCTCTCTGCCTGGGGTAGATTCTTCATCTAGAACAATTCCTGGCACAATATATATTCATTGGAGGGACGAATACATTTACTAAGCATTTAATAAGCATCTACTATGTATTAAGCTACGTGCTATATGCTCTGTGCTATAGAGCTGGCCTGGAGTGCCCAGGCTCTTGACCACTGTGGAGTACAGCTGGGGCCATGACCTCCTAAGAGCGGATGTTCTGGTGCACTTATAATGCGTGTTAAATACTGTATGCCAGTGGTTCCCAAACTCAGCTGCAAATGAGATTCATGCTGGAGCTTTAAAAACCTGCTACCTGGGTTGCACCCCAGACCTAATTAATTGGAGTTGGAGTGTCCGGGTATGGGAGGCAGGCATCTGCATCTTTTAAAGGTGCCGCAGTGACTCCGGTGTGCAGCCAAGTTGGAGAATCGCTGCTCTCTATGCGTTCTCCTGCTCCAATCCTCCAAACCCTTTATGAAGGAAGTACTGTTATTGACCCATTTTGAAGATGAGGGACTGAGCCTTAGAGAGGTCATGGGACACCCATCAACTTGGGAAGACAGAGAAGAGTGTGTGCCCTGTATAGCTGGGAAAACAGATTTGTAAACAAGTAATGAAAACGCAGCGCGATGCAGGCGGTAAAAGATGTATGAACTGACTTCCTGGGAGGCCCAGGGGAGGGAGGAACCAGTTTGGCCTGTGGGACAAGGAGGAAGTCAGGGAGACCCTCCGGGCAGAAATCACTAGTAAACAGGGTCTTAAAGGAAGATGTCCAGATTTCTAGATTCCTGCCTCCTCACTGCCAGGAATAGAGATCCAATCAGGTTACTGCAAGAAGGAAAGGAAGCTGTTTTCTGTCCCAGACTGAATCTAGACCCAGATGTGTCTGCAGCAGCTCTGAGCTAGGCCTTCTCCGTCACCGTCTGTGATGTCTCTTCTTCTCTCTGGACTTTAGATTTATTTTGCTTTCCTTGCTGAGAACGCCATGGGCAGCCACACAAAGAATGATGGTGAAGAACATGAGCTTTAGAAGAAAATGCACATGCTGAAGTGTTCGTGTCCTCTTCTGTGAAACAGGGTGCTTTGCAAAACCTTCTTCAGAGTGTTTGGGGAAGGTAAAATGAGGCAATACACATAATGTGCTTTGCACTGTACCTGGCACATGTAAATACTCAAAACCTACAACTTGGCTACTATTGTTCACTTCATTATCATCAACCACCTTCTTCTGTGTGCTTCTTGCTTTTGCATCTTCAGAGGTTCACTTGGCCCAGCATTCACCAGCCCCTCCATACACACCCCTTTTGACTTTAGATCCTGCCAATGGCTGACTCAGCCTTTTAATAGCCAAGTTCAGATGCCCAAAAAAGAGAGGAGCTGGCTGGCCAAGCATCGATGTCCCGGGTCACAAGGTTGCCTCTGCATGGACCACCTTTCTGGAATGATCCTTGTTCTAGATCCCTGGGATGGAGAGAAGGAACCTTGCTGCACTCAGAGACTGGAGGTGGTTAATTCCCCTAAAAAAGAGTGAGGAGGCCCAGCACTGAGGTCTAATCAGGCAGAAGGTCTATCATAGAATGAAAGGATAGAGGACAAAGCCTGGTCGTCTCCTGCATTATCCTCTTTAAAGACAGACTCAGGAAGAAGGTCCTAATTCAATCAAATGAGGCAGAGGGCGCTCGATAGCCCAACCTCTGCAACCTTTGCCTAGGAATCCTGTCACTCAGAAACCCTGGCCAGCTCTGGCTATTTGCCAACCATGGAAATTAGCACTAGCCATTGGTCCCACCCTGCAAAGGAACAGCCAACCCCCAAAGAAATCCCTTTGGAATCAAATCTGTAGGTACAGCCCAGGGATTGTGGAAGCCTTTGTTTGTTCCCATCTGCAAACTCAGGCTGCCAAAACATATTGGGAGTATAATGAGAAATAACGGAACCAAAATAATGTAAAGGAAATAAGTGCTGAAGAGTATAATCAACATCCTCTCTGCATAGATTTCCTGCCAGGGAGACGGGAGCAAAGGGAATGTTTTACCCCTGGGGCCCAGACAGTGGTCCTGGAAAGGAGAAAAAAAAAAAAATAACTTCCTGGAAGAGAGTCTTTTAATTGTTCTGTTAAGAGAGGGCGGCAGGAGCTGCCAAGGCCTGGAATGAGTCCACCATTATTGGGGTGTCTCCATTTGCTGAGCTGTGGGTGAAGCAGAGAAACCCCCAACTACAGGCCATACAGCAGTGGATTCCCACAGGCATCTCTTGAGTTTGACACCTGAGAGGGGTTTAAGCAATTTAGGGTTCTCACATGCCAAAGGTTGGGTAGCTGTGGGGATAGCAAGATGGACTTGGGTTTGGTCCTCCTGGGCTACCTACTCAGCTTGGTGGTGTGGGCTGAATTTCACATGTGTTCTGAGTCTCACCCTCTTCCTAACAAATCTGAATCCTCCTTCGTTTGTAAAACCTCATCAGTAAACATCTTAGGCATTGTTTTGGCTAATGGCTCAAATAAGATATTATATAAGATCCTATTACAGGTGGTTCCACCCGTGTTCATCTCCTCTCTTGCTTACTGGCTTTTGTTTCTCTCTCTCTCTGTCCCCTTCTCCCTTCCTCCATCCTTCCCTCACCACTCCCTTCCCTTCCTCCTCTCTCTTCTCTCTCTGCTCTCCTTTTCCTTCTCTTTACCTCTTTCTCTTCCCATCCCTTTTCTTTCCTTCTCTGTCTCTCCCTCCCTCCCTCCTTCCTTCTCTCTCCTCTCCCCTTCTCCTTCTCCCTCTCTCTCCTTCCTTCACTCTCTCTCTCCCCACTTCCTTCTCTCATCCTCCTCCTCCTGCTTTTCTCTCTTCCTACTCTCCTCCTCCTTTCTCTTTTTCTTTCTCCTCTCTCTTCTCTCTCCTTCTCCTCCTTCTTCCGTCTCTCCTTCCTTCACTCTCTCTCCCCCTCTCCACTTCCCTCTCTCCTTCTCCTCTTTCCTCTCTCTCTCCTTCTTTCTGTTTTCTTTCTCTCCATCTCCTGTCTTCTCCTCTCTGTCCTCCTTCTCCTCATCCTTCCCTCTCTTTCTTTCCTTACTCTCTCTCTCCCTCCTTCTCTCTATGCTCTCCCTTCTCTCCTCTCCCTTTCCTCCTACTCCTTCTCCTCCTTTTCCTTCTCCTCCTCCTCCTTCTCCTCCTCCTTCTTCTCTCTCTTTCCCCCACTTTCTCCCATGCCTCATTCCTGGGAATGGGGGACACATTTACTGTGTCATGGGCCCCTCCGGTAGCAGATGATGCGCTTTGGCAATGAGGACAGAAAGCTTGACGTAGCCGCGTTTCCATTTTACTCTTCAACTCATGCTTTATGGACCCCCTCCTGGAGGCGGATGCCCGCCTAGGTTTCAGCGTGGGGAGCCGACCCAGGGGGACCTGAACTCATATCCCGGGTGCCCCCATTTCACTCCTTGCTCTACTTCTCTTCGTGGTCTAACCACAGATGTTTCTTCCAATCTCCTATTTGAGAAGTCTGCCCCTCATTTTTACACCATTTCCTGCCAACTCTTTATTATAATCTTAACTGCCACAAAATAAAACCTTTCTACCTTAATAGAAATGGCAAGCAGGTACTCCTTGTGGAGTCTATTGCTTCCTTCATATCTGTGGCTGTGTTTGGGCCTCATAACTCAGCTCTTTGCAAATAGCTGGAGAGAAAAGCCCCCCAAAAATCTAGTATAACAAAATAACCAACTAACTGAACATTTTCTAAATAATCTCCATTGCTTATTAATGCTGCAAGCATTCTTGAGAAGTATGTCATTATTAACCCCATTGTATAGATGAGGGAATCGAGGTGCAGAGGTTGAACAATTTGCGCAAGGTCTTAGAGCACTGGGTTTTGGGGCTAGGATTTGAACCGGAGTTGTCTGACTCCAGAGGCTGGGTTCTGAGCAATGTGCTATGTTGATAGAACAAGAGGCTTCCCCTCAATTAGCCCACAGATAACAGCAAGTGGTGGAGAGGCAGCAGTGGACTCTGGCAGTGTGACACGGAAGCCAGAGCCAACATTGAGACAACGCACTTCTGTCCCGAAATAAATCCAGCACTTGAGGACTGATAGACAGTAGCCCAGAAATTCTTTGATAAGCATCTTAGGGCAAGCAGATGGCCTTTGAAACACAGCATGGTCCAACACCCAGGTGTGAGCAAAGCCTTTCCCAGCAGAAAACACCCCACTGCAGCCTGCTCCAACCTGGACAGAGCACTGCGGCCCGGTTATCAGATTATCATACAGAACAAGGACAATTAATTTCTCTACCCATATCTCATCTCTCAGATCTCACAAACTGTTTCTAAGTTTAGTTCCTGGTTCCCAGTTCCTGTGCCCTGGCAGCTCCATGGCAAGAGTTCAGAAATCTCTGATTCAGAGTCGTAAATGCGCACTCTGGGGCTGAATGCACCTCCAAGCCGGGTTTTTCATAATTGGTTTTCAGAGCAGTCTGTTCCTTGATGTGTAATTGTTAGCAGTTGTAAAAAGATAACTCACATTTTAAAAGCCTAAAGCTTGCTCTGTGCAGATAAAAACTGTGACAAATTATGTTCCGAAAAATCATAAAAGTAGAGAGAGACATGTTAATAACCAAAGGTGGCGTTTCATTTAGAGGTCAGCCAGAGCTATTACAGTGGTCAGGAATTTCAAGCTTTGGCAGGAGTGATTTGACCATATCACTTATCTCCTCCAGCCCATGCCTAAGCATCTCTCTCGGTGAAAAAAATAATAATAATAATCCACAGACGGTAATATGGGAAGTCCGGGGTAACTGGGGGGAAAGCAATATTGCCAAAATAAACCCGGCTTTCAAGGAGAGCCGTTCAGATTAGCCCAGGCCATTTGAGTGCTTCAGCTCCTAGGATGTCACCCCCAGACTTGGGGATACACTCGCACACGTCATCACCAAAGCACATGTTCAGGCACACACACACACACAGATGCTCACACAAGCCATGTGAAGATTTTCTGGAAAAGATGAGAAAAATGATGTAAGGATTATTTTGTTCTTTCTTTTTTTGAGATGGAGTCTCACTCTGTCGCCCAGGCTGGAGTGCAGTGGCGTGATCTTGGCTAACTGCAAGCTCCGCCTCCCGGGTTCATGGCATTCTCAGTTTCCCGAGTAGCTGGGACTACAGGCACCCGCCACCACACCCGGCTAATTTTTTGTAGTTTTAGTGGAGACGGGGTTTCACCGTATTAGCCAGCATGGTCTGGATCTCCTGACCTCGTGATCCACCCGCCTTGGGCTCTCAAAGTGCTGGGATTACAGGCGTTAGCCACCGCGCCTGGCCTGATCTAAGGATTTGATGGCAAACAGGACAGACAAGTGTGGAAAGGGCCATCCTGTTTTCCCAAACTTAAAAAAGAAAAAATGTTCTATTTCTTCAGCCAAGATAGAAACAAACCTAAAAGAAGGAGCGATCTTCGGCCGGGCGTGGTGGCCCATGCCTGTAATCCCAGCACTTTGGGAGGCCGAGGCAGGCAGATCACTTGGGGTCAGGAGTTCAAGACTGGCCTGGCCAAGATGGTGAAATCCTGTCTCTACTAAAAATACAAAAATTAGCTGGGTGTGGTGGCGGGCGCCTGTAGTCCCAACCACTTGCGAGGCTGAGGCAGAATCACTTGAACCCAGGAGGCAGAGGTTGTAGTGAGCTGAGATTGTGCCACTGCACTCCAGCCTGGGCAACAGAGTAAGACTCTGTCTCAAAAAAAGCAAACAAACAAACAAATAAACAAACAAAAAACAAAAGGAAGAGCGATCTTCAGCCAGTGGGAGAGACTCCAAGGCTTTCCCTTTCCCCCAGTGGTGGGGAAGGAGTTGAGTAGGGTCTGACCATTGGCTGCTTTGAAAATAGGAGGTTGGCAAGCGGTTGACTGAGTCTATTCAAATATTTGTCACCCACCCCCCCAGCCCCCTACAACCAGACAAATGCTACTGTCTCCGATGGGATCAATTTTCTGCAGTGAATTATTGTTTCTGAAGTAGTTTCATATTTCATGCCCTGGAAACACGTTGTAAGAGCCTCCTTATAGAACAGTGGTACAACTAGGTAATAAAACCAGTCTCAATCATGGGCCTGGGAAAAAGCATGAACTGCCAGTCAAGCTAGCTGAGTTCTGGCTTTAGGATTACTTAGTTGGGTACTGTTGAGCAAGTCACTTCACGTCTCTGGGGCTCAGTTTTCCCACCTGTGAAATGGACGTGAGAACGTATATAAAAAATACTAATGCAGTGGTGCTAATGCAGACACTGTATTTCACCATCCTTTTTCTTGGAGATGGTCTAAATTTTCCTGTATATTTTTGTGTCCTGTAGAGATCAGCAAATGTCAGTCATTTTGAAGTGACTTATATTTTAGGCCATTTTATTGGCTATTGTTTCTTGGGAAGAGATAAAGAAAAACAAACAAAAGTCTTATAGATAGAGAAAGAGCACTGCTCTTGATAAGCACATGGCCCACAGTTGTTTGTTTTTAATACAGTTAATACATACCCAAGAAAAAAGAAAAAGAAAATATGACGTCCACATATTGAAGAAAAGTATCCTATGGACTGCATATAGTGGCAGGGACATTTGCTCTAAGAATCCTTAGGCAGACAATGTTCCATGGTAAGAAATCCATCTAAAAGCAGGCATTTGGCTGTTTAAACATCTACACGATTAGGTTTACTATATTGTAGAAATCTTAACAGCCCAGAAATATGAACTTTCTACAAAGGTTATAAAACTCATGCTATTTATCCACAGGCTGTACCGGCACACATAACCCAGACAAATGGATGTAGCCAAGTTTTAAGGCATTATAAATAAACATAACTATGCATTTATTTATTTTAATTCTTCATACGTCTTACATACCACTTAAGCATTGAGAAAGAAGAAGTAAGTGAAACCAGGAGAGTGGATGCTGTAAATTAGCCCTGAGTCCAAAATGAACTCGAAAGAAAACTCGGTGGAAGTTTTGACACAGGAATCTCACCACAGGTACAAACTCGCTGTGTTTTTGCCCATTCACAAAGAACTTATTCCGATCTATTATCTATTCACAACCTACTATCAACTCAGTTAACTATGTTGGGAAGTCATTGAATTAAACTTCTGCCCTCAACGAGTTTAATTAATAGGAAATTAGCTTAATTTGTTGATTGGAATCCTCACATGGTGAAATTAGTCTTTTCTACTTCTTTAATTTTATTTTAAATATATGGTGTTATTTAGGTTACTAGAATTACTTATAAGTAGCACTTACTGAAAGTGAATCTCAGATATTCTTGATATAAACATTAGAACTATAGTTTGTTCCCTTTATACTGTTTGAACGTGCTGCCCTCCTCCGAGGTCTAGGCAGATACAGGTGATCAATAAGTACCCATTATTACATTCTTGTATTAAAGATTGTGCATACACGCACTCACAGCCTCAGAGTGGAGTGCACTGGTCACCATTGCCTTACCCAACAAGCATTGACTATTCATGTAGAAGGATGAACCAGACTTAGAGTAATACCAAGATGACACTAATAACTTCCCGTTGGGACTCATGCATTGACCTGGTGGTTTTTGTTTTTCTCCTTTGGTAGTGGACGTTGGGATCTTGTGGATGGATTTCCATCTAGCTAGTAAGGATATAAATAGATATCAAAAACAGTCTCCCTAGGCGCTTTGTGCATTAAAATGACTTTTTAATCTCTTAGACATGCTTATGGAGAAGGTTAAAAGAGCAGAGATGGGATGAACAACCAAATGCAAATGCTTAGCAGCATCCAGGCCCCCTTCATGGAGGGTGCCATTGTTCAGTAAGGCATAGAAAAGAGAGAGTTCTGCTGTTGCTGTGTGCTACTGCTGGCTTCTGAAAGCTTTACTTTAATGGAAGATAATGATAATAACAAAACCAAAAACAACAGGTATGATGGTGTGACTTTTTTGAGCAGACAATTATTCTGGGAAATTCTATATTAGAAGACTTGGGGTATAGTTAAACTGTTAAGCAGCTCAATGGCTGAACGTATAACCAACTCTAAAACTAGGTTAACTTTTATAGCAGTTAATGTAGGGTGTCAAAGAACTGCCTCAGTTTCCTCTTCAATACAATGTGGTTTATAATATCAACCAAATTGGGCTCTTATTTATAATAACATAATCATCTCTCTGGAACCCTGTCTTCTTTTGGCTCTAAGGATGGCTTGTGGCTTGTCCATTGGATCTCACCATCTAGCACCTTCTCAGAGGCATTCATGAGTCTGTCATCACTGAGTCTGTCCTGCTCACCATTTTGTTTCCTATCCATACTCCTTTGCGTCATCATGCTTTACAATCTGCAATAACACATCTTAGATATTATAAAGAATATATGTGTATATAATTATATATGGGAGTCCCCATCCACCAGGCCATGGACTGGTATGGTTAATGGCCTGTTAGGAACCAGGCCTCACAGCAGGAGGTGAGCTGTGGGTGAATGAGCAGAACTTCATCTGTGTTTGCAGCCACTCCCCATCGCTCACGTGACCTCCTGAGCTCTGCCTCATGTCAGATCAGCCACAGCGTTAAGATTCTCAAAGGAGCATGAACCCTGTTGTGAACTGAACATGCGAAGGATCTGGGCTGCACGCTCCTTATGAGAATCTAATGCCTGATGATCTGTCTCCCATCACCCCCAGATGGAACCCTTTAATTGCAGGAAGACAAGCTCAGGGCTACCACTGAGTCTACATAATGGTGAGTTGTATAATTGTTTTATTATATATTACAGTATAATAATAATAGAAATCAAGTACACAATAAATATCATGTGCTTGAATCATCCCAAAACTCTGCCCTCAACAACCCGTGGAAAAATTGTCTTCCATGAAACTGGTCCCTGGTGCCAAAAAGGTTGGGGACTCCTGATTATACACCTATTTATCTACTGGATAATTTTCTTTCTTCCTCCCTTAAGCTCTAAGCTCTGAGGACAGGCTCATCGTTTCCGTCCCTCAGAACCTAAGAAAGTGCCAGGAGTGCCAGGTGCCTAGTAGGTGATTAGGAAATAGCTATGAAGCATTGTTTTTTTGTTGTTGTTGTTTTGTTTTTTGGTGCAGAGTCTCTCTTTCGCCCAGGCAGGAGTGCAGTGGCACTATCTTGGCTCACTGCAACCTCCAACCTGTGGACACAGGTTCAAGCAATTCTCCTGCCTCAGCCTCTCTAGTAGCTGGGATTACAGGCATGTGCTATCATGCCTGGCTAATTTTTGCATTTTTAGTAGAGACAAGGTTTTGCCATGTTGGCCAGGCTGGTCTTGAACGCCTGACCTTAAGTGATCCACCTGCCTCGGCCTCCCAAAATGCTGGGATTACAGGCGTGAGCTACCACACCCAGCCAGGAAACAGTTATTAAGTAAATTAACAAACCTGTAAAAACCAAATTAAGAATACAATGTGTAAAGTATAATCTTATTATTCAAAGCCATGAGTAGACGCATGCTTGCGTATGTTAAAAGGGAAGGTTTTGACTTTTTTATTTCACTTTCAACACTTTCCTCATTTTTGTTCTTACATAGAGAACAGGCAGAGTTTAAAATGGAAAAAGAGTAGCATAATTTTATGCATACAAAAATGAAATGAATTTTAAACCCTCACTGGGGCAGGGACAAAATTCATATCAGAAGTGGCAGTCTGTTAATCACCACTCTCAGTGTAATCCAATGAGCAACTCTGCTCCCTTTGTAAGTTAAATTGATTCATACATATTGGCAAGTTAGCTGTTTCCCTCAAAGGGAGTTGAATTTATTTGGGCTGTATATTAATATCTTATTATCCTTTATATGAACAGGTGACATGATCATTATTTCATCTCAGTATGTTTATTAGTATAAATGATTTTGAATAAATATATTGAAAAAAGTCCACCTATGTCTAGCAATCTCCCTAGGCAGGTACGTGCAAAAATTATCCAACCTATGGCTATAGCTGTTGTCTGAAGACCTTTCCTGATCCTGTCTCCAAGGTGTGTTCCCAGCAATCCACAGCCAGACCACATTGTTCAAATATGGCCTCAGTGTCTTCTTCAAATATTTCCTCTGCCCTGGTGGATAAGGTGCAACTTGCCTTAGAATCTTGTTTGCACAAGCTGCTGTCATTACCAAACAACTGGTCAACCCCTGCAAGACAGTATTCATGTAATTCCTGAATCTTCACTTCTGCAAGGTGAGCATGCTCACCCTTTTTTTTTTTTTTTTTCTTTTTGAGACAGAGTTTTGCTCTTGTTGCCCAGGTTGGGATACAATGGCACAATCTTGGCTCACTGCAACCTCTGCCTCCCGGATTCAGGCAATTCTCCTGCCTCAGCCTCCCGAGTAGCTGGGATTACAGGTGTCCACCCCCACACCTAGCTAATTTGTTATATTTTTAGTAGAGATGGGGTTTCTCCATGTTGGCCAGGCTGGCCTCGAACTCCTGACCTCAGGTGATCCACCCAACTCGGCCTCCCAAAGTGGTAAGATTACAGGCATGAACCACTGCCCCCGGCCATCACTTTTTTTTTCAAACAATGCTGAAATAGAATACTTTCCTGACTCTCTTCCTGTTCTAGGCACCCTCATCCCGATTGTACAACTCAGGAGGAGCCCCCTTGCCCTTGATCTGAACCTAAATTGGCTGAAGATTTGGTAACATCATACCTCATTGCTGTCTTATGCTCAGGGCCAACCCCGTGCCCTTTGGGCTTTTTCACAGTGTCTTTTCGGGCAGAACTTTCTATATCTTATACTTTTGGCGCAAAAAGTTTGCAATCTAATACAGGACTTGATAAATGTATCTGACAGACTTCATCTTGATGACTAGTTCATCCTTGTAAACTATAAGGCTCTTTTTGAATTCTGATAGCCTTCTCACTTTTCTCACACCAACTGCAGGTTTAATGAGCACATCTGTAAGTCTTTTGAGAGCATCAAAATAATGATGCTCTCAAAGAGGACCAGCCTAAACACAGGGTTCTGTGACACCTACAGCAACTTCTCTTGAAATAAAAAATAATGATAAAAATAATTCACAAAACCTCCTTGAATAAGGTTAAGTAGCTACAAGTCCGCTGACAATTGAGGCCCTGGCATCGCATGCTTTCCTGAGACTGAAGCATACTTGTACTTGCATACTTGCGTTTTCTTGAGATAATAGATTTCTACTTTGCCTTTTCAAAACCAACGTGGTGAGCATCCATTCTTAAATTGTGCCAATGTAAAGTTTACCATCATATAGATTCTGAAAACGGTCCTTCATTTTTTTTTTAAACCAAGACATTTAAAAATCTGGTTTTCTTCCTTTATTTCCTTCTTGATTTCTTGAGTTTTCCCCTGTGAATCTTTCCATGGTGGCAGGACACTATTTATCTGGATACATGAAGTTGAACCATCTGAACAACCATCTAACATGGTTAGATTGTTTCTTGATCTCTTATCCCCACCCTGCCCCCACCCCAATCTAGGGTTTCAGTTGGAGCTTAAGTACTCCTTCCAGTCTGAGCAATTCTTTCTGATTCAAGACTGAAGAAAATGTCAATATCTCCAATGGTTCAAATTTCTCTGATGGTTTACATTTTGTCACGTATACCACGAAAATGATCTATTGAGTTATTATCTATACTTTTGCCCCCATTTATAGATGAAGCAACTGAAATAGTGTACATGCTATGCAGTAAAGACTTAGTCAATATTGAATGAATGAATAAATGAATGAATGAATGAATGAATGAATGAATGAATGAATGCTAGAGCACAGACCTGGGCTTGAAAGGCCAAATTTCATCTCATTAGTAGTACTTTGCAAAGTGTTCCCCCTCTGTCACCTGCTTACATCCCATCACTTAATTCATGCACTAGAGCAGTTCTTTTCCTGCTCTCTGCCTTGCTCCAAACCTCAACATAAATGCACCATTTTATGAACAAATGCACATTTTTATTTTCTTCAACCTCAGCTTTTTCTGAGATATGATGCTCTGATCAACAGAAGGTCAAATGCAGCTTACAGACATGTTACTAGTGTTTGGAGATGGAGAAAACAACGGAATGGATAATTCCAATTTTAAAAAACAATATTACCATTTTTTCACCAATAGCTGCATTCTGGGTCTGATTATGTGTGCCAGTCTCTACTGTACATTATTTGTATAGGGTATGGCTAAATTTAATTTCAAGTTTAAATTAGTTAAAATTAGCACAGTTTACACTTCAGTTCCTCAGTTACAGTTGCTACATTTCAAGTGCTCAATAGCCACATGTGTCCAGTGGTTGCCATACTGGACAGCGTAGATAGGGAACTTTTCCATCCTTGCAGAAAGTTCTGTTGGGCAGATCTGATATAAAACCTATGCACATGCATTCTCCATTAAATCGGTCAAAGGAGGAGAAAGAAGATAATTTTGGTTTTGCATGGTGGTTGCTTTGAATTTCCCCAGTAGGATTAGACACTCATTTACCAGGTGAAATTCTTAGATGAGCTAGAAGAAAAATGATTGAGTTGTGTCTAAAAAAATGAAAATCCTCTGACATGTTGATATTCTAGGCTGGCGACTTTGCTTGTGGCGTTTTGGAACAAGATTCAGAATCAGGAAAGTGTCACCTAAGTTGAAAGCTCCCCTGTAAGAAATGTCTCAGTTTGACCTAAAGTAAGTGGAAGAGACAGGGGAAAGGAAAGAGAAGCAGCGGAGGATGTCTAAGTGATAAATGGTACCCTGTCATATCACATTTGACGTCTTAACAGGAAAAGGGGGCTGTTGAGCCAGATGTGGGTTAAGCGAGGAAGTTCAAACCTTTCTCTCGTCTTCATTTTGTTTTTCAAGGCGCAGGCTGAGTTCAAGAACTCTGAGTTCAATCATAGCATATCCACTCTGTGGAGTAACAAGCCAATCAGGGCCAATGTGTTCTCCAAGGCAACCTCCGTCTTTGTCAAAGCAAAATGATTGCAGGCTTCCAAGCTGTTGAGAAATAGTGGAACCGAGAAGGAATCTCTCCAAGACAAGACTGCCCTTAGCAACCACGTGATTCACACTTAACTACCAAAGTGGAACATGGGCCCCCAGACAGAGTGACAGCCATTAACAACCTGCCCGACTCTCCCAGGGCTAGGAATGGGGGAAGCCTCATCTATCAGAGTCTAGGGCTCTAATCTTCCCAGGTTGCTTTCCCCAAATAAACACCAAAGAGAACCACAGCGCTCTTTCTTTTAAGCATCCTCATCAGCCAAGCAGTCGCTTCTCTTTAGAATTCATGTTTTCTTCCTTCTGTTTTCCCAGAGTAACTTCCACATCACAAACACACTTATCTGGGCTTCGTATCAGCCTTAAAGATTCAGAGTATGGATCTGTTTTCCAGACTGACCGTCTGACTGTCTGACCTATGGTTGTTCACTCTCACAGAAATGCATAATGTGACCCTTGTTAAAACCACAATTAGTCTAAACCCTTTACAGGAAATATCGGTTTGGTAAGAAGAGAGATACTGTTAATAGGAAGTCACATGATTTGTAGGGAGAGCAAACACATGCAGTTGAATGTACACAGTTTCTACTTATCATTGATCTCTAGCTGCAGCTGCTGGCTGATGAATGCAAAGGTTAGCGTGCACATGTGCCCTTCATTCTGTTCAGGGAGGCCAGAGCAGAGGTGGCCCTGCCAGCCCTTCAGGGCAAAGGACTGCCAGGATGCAGCTCTGATCCCAGGTACGGGAGGCCTTGGGGGAGAGACTCCATTCCCAGATATTTCCTATCACATTCCAGCTGAAATAATTGCCACCCTGAAGGCTACCTCTGGCCATCCCAGATTTGGCAGACAACTTCAGATGTGCCCCCAAAGAGGTCACCCTACAGACAGTTAAAGATTCAGAGTAATAATACCACAGCTGCAGGGTCAATGGCCGGTAGGTGTGTGGCTTTGGACTGGAATTGATGTGTTCTGCCATTTATTATTACTAGCTCTATGGCCTCAGTCTTCCCATCTGTATAACAGAGCGGATGCCATGAAGAGCAAATTCTGTAGCAGTGGTACTACCGATCATTGTCACAAAGAGTTTATTGAGTATTTAATCAGTTCCAGGCATACTACTAAAGATGCATGCATCGCAAGCCATGACAACATAAAGAATATGTGATAGCAGTTAATGCAAAGATGAGAAATAGTCTAACCAGGCAAGTAGCTGTGAGAAAATTACTTAATCCTTCTGAGTTTTCACTTTTCCTCTGTAAAATAAAGATAGTAATACCTCTCTCTCACTGTATTGGAAGAATTGAATAAGATAATGGTTAGCATGATTCCTGGACCTAAGAAGCATTCAGCACATGCTACTACTGTTGTTAATTATTACTGTTATAGTTATCATCCCCCTTGATACTCACAACTGCCCTTGAGGTAGATGGTATTATTTTGTCTTATACATGAAGAAACTGAGGATTTGTAGTCAATAAGCAGCTATTCTAATGAATATATATCACTTAGAATCTCAAATGAAGGTCTACTGGAAAAGCCCAAATTGCATTTAGCCAATAGGAAACTGGGATTTTTGAAATATGGCAGCCATGACTAAACACAATGACTAAATAGTGAGAAAAGAAAGTGTCTCGTTGGTCCAAAGAGATGTGTGTTTAGGCAGTACTGTACACATTGAGGGATTCCATGCCAAAGTTGTTGTTTGCCTGAGAAGGGAGTGTGCACGTTCCCTGGACCTGGGAGTAGAACTCTGTCTTATTTTTCTTTTGACTTTCCCCACAGTTTCGTGAACTGCTCCATTATGGACTGAAACTGTGTCTGAGGGTGGTCTCTGAGCTCAAACAAGCTTGCTTCTTCTCATTCACTGAGTCCTTGGTGAGGCACCTTCTAGCTGATAGGACAAAAGCCTCCTCAAGCCCAGAGCTTTACAGCTTGGAACAGCTGGACTTGAGCTATAGCTGTGTCCATCAGACACACTGAAACCCAATAAGGCTGCCCTTCCTTGCATCACCCTCTCTCTCCTCAAAAAGTGAAGCAGAAAGATCAAAACTCAGCCCCGGGAATGACTTAGTTTCACTTATTCAGAGTGACCACTCTTGATAAAGTTTAACTAAAGCCAGAGCAACTGTAACACAGTTTCATATAGGATTACCTGACTTGAGCTAGTCTGCTTATATTTAAAATAATTCCTGCTAGTTGTGCATGTGTGTGTGTCTGTGTGTGTGCATGCACTTCCACCAGATCAAGAACCATACTACTGCTCCTACATCCTCTGACCCTGCCCAGATCTTAGAAATACTTTTACAAGATAGTTCCACATTGGCAACTCATGCATACATGCAACAACAAAACTCATCTGCAAACTAGACTGTCATATTCTGGGAGAGGGCTGGCACACCCAAGCCAACATGCCAGTGCTCCCATTTCAGCATCATGGCAGGCATTACTAATAGATCAGAACACTCAGAGTTCTTCTCAACACAGTTCTCTAGGCAGACACAACCAATCTATTAGAGTTGACAGGCAAGACGAGAGCTGTTTCTCTTTCCCAAGTAGGAGAACATTCTTGTTCCAGGATCTGTGATTCAGAGATCTTACCCAAATTATCTTAAAATCATTGCCAATAGTTAAGCTTTGTCGCAAGCTGACTCTTGATCTTTAAACAGCTGATGCCTTCTGGTAAAGAGAAAAGTTTATTCGATGGGACAAAATCAGAATAATTGTCCTGAGAAAAGGTCCCACTTTAATTTTACTGTAATCCAAATTAAAACAGGTATTGATGTTTATAAATACTACCTAAAAACGTATGCAGGGCCGGACGCGGTGGCTCACGCCTGTAATCCCAGCACTTTGGGAGGCTAAGGCAGGTGGATCACGAGGTCAGGAGATCGAGACCATCCTGGTTAACACAATGAAACCCCGTCTCTACTAAAAATACAAAAAAAAAGAAAATAGTTGGGTGTGGTGGTGGCACCTGTAGTCCCAGCTACTTGGGAGGCTGAGGCAGGAGAATGGCATGAACCTGGAAGGCGGAGCTTGCAGTGAGCTGAGATCACGCCACTGCACTCCAGCCTAGGCGACAGAGTGAGACTCCGTCTCAAAAAAAAAAAGATGTATACCAATAGCATTAATCTAAATGCCCAACAAGAAGAAAAGAGATAAATTATTAGCATATATTCACCTGATTTACTATTATGCAGTAACTGAAATAATATGATTACAAGATAGATACATTTCAAAAACATAAACATACTTGGAAGATATAAATACCTATTTACAGTGATCATCTCTAAATGATCAGATTATGGATAAACATTTGTTCCCTCATTCTACTCACCATTATCTCTACGTTTAATAATGTGCATTTATTTTTCATTAAAATTGTTATTTCCAGTGTAACATATAGCATACAGAAAAATGCTCAAATCATAAATAAACAATTTGATAAATTTTAATAGTGTGAATGAATCTTACATGCCCCAGATTCAGAAACGGAACAGCTTTGTTTTGCCAAGCTTGGTTTTAATTTTTATAATAATAGAATTAAAAATGAATTACTTTTTTCTATGGCCTTCCTTTTTTCACTTAATATTGTGCTTTTGAAATTCATCTATGCTGTTGCATAGTAAGTTCACTGGCATTGCTGTATAGTATTTCATTTTGTGATTGTAGCATCATACGCTTGATGGACTTTTCCATTTGGAGGCTATTTCAGTTGCCATACTGTTGCAAATGTTCTTGTACGTGGCTTTAGATTGACATATAAGTGTTTCTATGGGGGCTTATATCTGGGGTGGAATCCCTGGGTCATAGTGTAATAACTTTTGCAATGAAAAATACATAAAATTTTAGGATAATAAAACTCCATTTATTAAAGGCAAAAGCAGAGAAGATTGAAGAAAAGCAAAGAAGTTTCTAGAAATTCAGATTAAGATAGAAGCAACCTATTTTTGCGTAACAATATTAAGAAAACTTAGAATAAAATTAAAGAAAATAAGTAAACAGAAAAAATAAAACCCACTAAACTATCAAACTAAAATTAGAATCTTAATACATACGAAGAAGTAACATTTATCTTTTTCTGGTGATTTTTTTGTTGTTGTTCTTTTTTTTCTCTCCAACAATACTTAGAATAATTGTTGCTTCACTGTTCTCCCAGGCAATGTCAATATTTTGAAAGAAGTCTGTTGATGAGTTTCTCAAGATACATAAAATGAACTGTAAGGTTGATTTGTTTTCCGTTGTGAAGGATTCATTGTTAACCCATATTTCTCCTCACCCAGATCTCCAGTGTGGTGTTTGATGTGTTCTGATTCTATCCATTTTTACATAACAGCTTATGAAGTCCTTTGTTATCCACCATGATGGTGTGCTTCCCAGGTTCAGAGGCTGGGAACCACAAGGGAGTGAACTGGGATTTACCAAAATGCAGCAGGACAGAGAAAGGGGTAATTATTTCACTGGGTATAATCTGCAGCAGATTTTTTTTTAAGTCTGTGAACTTCAGTGACCCTCTTTGTGATGTGATGCTAATAACTCCTTTTTGACTAGGTTGTCAGAGTCAAATGCCCAGGGAAGTACCTGGGATGTGCATTAAATGCTGGCTATCATCATCATCTTCATCATCATCATTACCATCATCATTAATATATCATCATCATCATCTTCATGATCAACATTACCATCATTAACATATCATCATCATCTTCATCATCATTGTCACAGTCATTATCATCATTACCATCATCATTAACATATCATCATCATCATCACCATCAAAATCTTCATCATCTTCATCACCACCATGACCTCTGGGAAAGAACATCAAGAATAAGTCAATGTGGAATCAGTTGCTCTCTCTTATGGGAAGTGAGGTCTGTGTACGAACTATCTGGGCATCTGAGATGTGCATGATGAAGAACAGGAACGTGGAACTTTAGGAGGAGAGGAGGGATTCTCTCTTATTAGCTGAACAGAATCAATGCCTTGAAACCTCTTATGTAGGCAGAACTCTCCCTGTGAATCATAGGAAATGTTCTATTCAACTTCAGGCATCAAACCTCTTTTGCTGAAAGAGATTGATTCTTCTGAAAATAGCCATCCACTTTTTACACTGGATCCATGATCCCTTTACCTTGTGTAGTCATTTATTTATTCATTCATTCATCCATCCATTCTACAAATGATCACCAAGAACTTACTCTGTCTCAGTCCCATATTGTTAACTGAGGGTAAGAAGATAATCCTGGCCATAGAGGAACTAACACTCTATGCACAAGTGTGGACATAGGTGAGCTTGTGTATACAACACATATGCACACATGTAAACTAAGTCAGCCCTTTAGAGGGTGATCCTATATCAAGTTCATTTTCATATCTCACCCTGACTGTCTAACGTATCTTGTCTATCTGGTCTTTTATGGACTGTGTTTTCTCAATGAATGAGACACTATAAAACACAAAGTCAGAGAGGAAAGAAAAGAGGAAGAAAGAAAATAAATTACCTCTTCCACCTTCCCATGTCACTCAGCTTGCTCATTTCTCTCTGAGAGCCATCACACTGTTTCCCCTAGAATTCTGTCCTTAGTTACACACCTGTCTCCCCTGGGAGATTGCAGGCAGCCTTATATCCCCAGTGCCTTCGTTGTGGCTGTCCTATAATAGCATCATCAATAAATCCTTGCTGAACGGATGCTTTGTAACTTGGAAATATTACCAGGTGTCTCTGGAAAATGATACAAAAAAGGGGTTCTTGCAAGAAGTAAGATGAAGAAATGAGGCTGTAGCAGCAATTGCAGCAATTCAGGAGAGAAATGTAGGGGAGGGAACAAAAGCAGAGATGAAGCTTGGAGAAGAGAAGGCAAATAGCAGAGAGGCTGGGAGGAAAATTCTACAGAGCTCGTTGACCAGTTGGCTGCAGAAGGTGAGAGAAGACAGAACAGCCAAGAACAACACTGAGATTCTGAGCTTAGGCAACTGAGAGGAAAATGGCAACATTAATTCCAACTGGTCATGTAGGAAAGACATGATGATAATTGATGGAAAAAGAACTCTCAAAGAAACAAATGGGGGCACGAGTTAAGTAAGCACCAACCAGGATTGCCTTTGGGTCAAAGACCCCAGGGTATCTTCTACATGTTGTATTTTTTTACTTCTTTGTTTTCACTGACAAGGCAGAGGAGGAGACTGGGGATTTGATTGCTGGGCCAAACCAATGAGGTTAATAAAATAAATCATCCCAACTCTCAGGATCATGATGATTAACCTAATTCTCTTGCTGTGTTGGACAATTTTCTCGGACTTATTAATTTATTCAGTTATTTATTGGTTTCCATCTTAATCTACTTTATGTTGCACATAGCAGAATACCTGAAATGGGGTAATTTATTTTAAAAGGAATTTACTTCTTACAGTTATGAAGGCTGAGAAGTCCAAGGTCAAGGGGCTGCATCTAGTGATGGCTTTCTTGCTGCTGGGACTTCTCTGCAGAGTCTGGAACAGCTCAGGGCATTACATGATGAGGGGGCTAAATGTGCTAGTGCAGGTCTCTCTTCCTCTTCTTATAAAGCTACCAGGCTGGACACAGTGACTCACACCTGTAATCCCAGCACTCTGGGAGGCCGAGGTGGGTGGGTTGGGTCAGGAGTTCGAGACCAGCCTAGCCAACATGGTGAAACCCCGTCTCTACTAAAAATACAAAAATTACCCAGGTGTGGTGGCACATGCCTGTAATTCCAGCTACTCGGGAGGCTGAGGCAGGATAGTTGCTTGAACCCGGGAGATGGAGGTTGCAGTGAGCTGAGATCACTCCACTGCACTCCAGCCTGGGTGACAGAGCGAGACTCCATCTCAAAAAAAGAAAAAGAAAAAGAAAAGCTACCCGTCCCACTCCCACAGTAACCTGTTAACCCATAAATGAATTAATTCATTTAAGAGGACAGAGCTCTCCTGAACCAATGACCACTGAAAGCTCCCACCTGTCAATTCTACCACACTGGGGACTAGGCTTCAATATGAGTTTTGGAGAGGACAGGCATTCAAACCATAGCAGTTCCCTATGCTACTAGGTGCTACTAAGGCAATGGTGAGGGAAAAGAGATGTAAACCCTCCCCTTACAGAGTTTATAAGATGGGCTGGAGATATCCTATAACCACTCCTATTCTTTCAGAACAGCTAACGTGAAAATAGCAAAGGGGAGACAACCATGGTCCTGCATATATTTTACAGGAAATGCCTGGAGATGCTATAGAGAGAAGGACTCTCCAGGAGAGATCTAGATGAGTGGGAGACAACAAAGGGCATTAAGAGGGGAGGAAAGAATGTTCTAGGAAGAGGCAAGTGCAGGCTGAAGGTCCTGCAGTGGGTGAGAAATAGGTGAGTATAAGTGTCTGAAAGGAAAATCAGTGGGTCCGGAGCTGAGAGGGTACCAGGTGGGAGAAGACAGTGGGGGAGGTTGGAGCTGAACAAGACAGGCTTTTGTAGGCCATGTAAAGTATCACAGAACCTGCTGGAGAGAGTGAATCACAGCTCCTGAGGTCAAACATGAAATTTCTCAATAACTCTGATTCACACGGATGGAGCCTGCTGGGGGCTCGCCCGGCAGACCGCAGCCTGCCTCGTTGAAGTGGGTTCTAAGATGCCCCAGTAGGTCACCATGGCTAAGACATTACAGCGTCTCTCCTAGGTTTTTCCAGTGTGATGTAATCTTTCTGAAGACTGGCAGCAGTTGCAAGAAAACTGTT
Source organism: Rhinopithecus bieti (assembly GCF_001698545.2). Classification (NCBI taxonomy): domain Eukaryota; kingdom Metazoa; phylum Chordata; class Mammalia; order Primates; family Cercopithecidae; genus Rhinopithecus; species Rhinopithecus bieti. Next base: position 3,428,279 of record NW_016807233.1, read on the forward strand.
TCAGATATCTATTAATATTTTAACATGCTTTTAAGAAAATTTGGCCTTTTGTTGAGCTGGTCTCCGAGCAGACATATATCACAGTCCATGAGAAACATTACACTTATCCCTATTCAGTGGGTATATTTCTCTTGTTTGGATTCATTTTTTAACATCTATTATTTAAAAAATCTTTTTTCCCTGTTACGTGTTTGCTCCTACAGCTCCTAAGCTTGTTTGCTCTGAGCAAGTTCCCCCATCCTCACCCTCTGCTCAAGGAATAGCTTGCTACTAATTCTGTGACCTGGGCTGGCAGAGATTACTGCTGTCAAACAAAAAGCCATCTGGAACCCAGAGGCCATATCAGAATGTCTAGTAGCATTCTGATACTGGCCTTGCACTTGGGGTAAAAAATAATAATAATAATAAATTAAAACCTCTCCCTTTTAACCAGTATTCATTGAAACTTTACCAAGTCCAGTGATTCCACATGGCTTAGCTGTGTGCAATCTCATTTTTTTTTTTTCATGGCCACACTTTAAGGTGAATGTTACTTATCCACATTTAACAGATGAGGAAAAGTGAAGCTTAGGAGAGTGAATAACCTACCAACAGGCAGAACTTAAACTCTTCTCTGTCCATCAGCATGTGTTCTGCCTCCCTAGAGCTGCATGCTGATTCTTTCAATCTCTAAAGTGAAGCTGTTGACCTTTTAGAACATTCTAGTCTGAATGGTGGTGGGCCAAGGACAGGGGTTTACTGGGGAACTTGCTACTGGGGTAATTAGCACAGAGGGAGACAGGACCTGCAGCCTGAATGATGAGGAGGAATTAACCGTGGGAAGGGTTTTTAGGGAAAGGCATTTCACACAAAGGGAACAGCATATATGAAGCCTCTGAGGTGGGAAGAAAGAGCTTGGTGTGTGTATGGAGCGGGAAGGAGTCCAGTGTGACTAGAAGGTGATGTGGAAGGGGGAAAGGCAGTCAGGGGATAAGTCAAGAGGGCATTGTTAGTCAGTCAAGAAAGTGGATGTATTTCTGAGAGCGGTAGTGTGGCAAGTTGAAGATAAGCACATATTTCTAGACACTCATCCCATTGAGAGAAGGCATCTGTGTCTCCTTCTCTTGATTCTGGCAGGCTCTGTGATTCCTTAGACCAGTACAATATGGCAGAGGTGATGCTATGCCAGTTTCTAATCTGACCTCAAGGGAGGGTCACTTTCCACTTTTTATTTTGAAACACTACTCTGGGAGCTTCTGTGTAAGAAGACCATCTACCCTGAGACCACTATGTTGAATAGGCAACAGTCAACATTTCCATCTGGGCCCAGCCCTCAAGGCACTCCAGCCAAAACACACGCGCGCACACGCACACACACACACACACACACAAATGTGAATGAAGCCATCTTGGGCCCTCCAAACCAATCATCCACCAGCTGAGTACCCCTAAGTGACTTCAGTCAATTCTAAGTGAAGCAAGAAAACCAGCCAGCTGAGCCATGCCTGAATTCTTAACCCACTAATTGAGAGATAGAATAAAATGGTGGTTCTTTTAAGCCACCAACTCTTGAGGTGGATTGTTACACAGCAACAATACCCAGAACAAATGAGAAACCACAGAAAATGTCAGGAAGGTGTGGTTCGGTGAATATGCTGGAGAAAGACAACCACGCCACTATATAGACCCTGAATTATAAAAGGGAGGGGGGTCAGGGGTGAAATTGGGAGATGGATTCTGGAGTTTATTTCAGTTATGTAGGCAAGAGAATGAGCTGGTAACAACAGCGATGGAGAAAAACAGTGGATCTGATATATGCTTTGGAAAAAATAAAACCAACCATCAGAACTCGCTGATGGATTACATATGAGATGATCAAGTGGAAGGGATGGCAGATGATCCCTCTGCACCCTAGGATCCTGCAGAGGTGGCACTGCTTTTCTGCATCTCTGCAAACACACTGGTCCCACTTTAGTTATGCTCCTTATAGATGCTCGTATCTTCAGAGAGGACAGACATGTGCTCTTGCAAGAGTCACAAGAACGGTTTGGTTGCCTTTGAGTATGCTTAACTGTGGGCAGGCTGAGATCTAGTCAGAACCTCAGTGAGTCCAGAGGTGTCATAGGCAAAGGACCACTCAGCACATTAAGTGCTCCAGATTTTGGGGATGTTTTAAGGGATTTTGGTCTATCATACCAGTCGTTGCTCTTCTTTGCTTGCCTGTTGTAACTAACAGGAGATAATCTCCACTTTCAGCCCAAAGAAGAACTCAAAAACCAATTACCTTTGAATGTCATTTCTACACCTGTTCCCGCCCCTGAGAAAAATTATTAAGACTGCTCCTTTTACCACCTAGAAACTCTCCAATTATACTTTAGCCAGTTAACCTCCTGGGGAAGGAATATTTTAAAGGACAGAAACATCCTATGCCTCCTTCAGTTGACCCAGTAACTAGTCGTGTGAGTGAGTCAAGCTCCTCTTATTGGCATTTTATTTCAGGCTCTTGGTTGAGTCACCTCCATGCCATTTCTAGTGAGTGCCAAGAAAAGAACGGCTACAGAAAGTTGGGAAAGGCCCTCTGTGGGAGAAGCCATCCTTGAGAATTTGGAGGCCTGGTGTTTGGTTTAAATTCAGTCCCCTTTCCAGTTATTTCTTCACTCTAACTGGGCTCGTGTCACAGCCATCTGCTCTTGTCCAAAGTTTTCACGATTTGAGATTGGCCAGAATGCCACTGCAGGCCAAGCCTTGAACCCATCATGGAGGGTGGAAGCATTAGCAGTGGCTGAGATTTGTCAGATTGCCCTCTGGCCCTACACGTTGGGCTGCTTTCTCACTGAAATCTTTTACAAATGTTTGTGAGAAGCCACAGCACGATTTCCCCAAAGTTGCTTCCATCCACACAAACTCCCAAGTCTTGGGTGTCAGAATCCCTGAGGCTGTGGCAGGAAAAATAAAGAAAAAAATATTTGCAAACAAACAGATGAGCTAAGTGTCATGAAAATCCACCTCCTTTCTCTTAGGATACGTGAAATCAGAGGATCCTCCTGACCTTAAAGAGAGGAGCAGAACTGGTTTTCTGGGATGCAGTAATATTTGTCTAACCATAGCAGATAGTGTCATGTAATAGAAAAATATGGGCTTTGGGATGAGACAGGCTTGAAGCCGACTCCCAAGAATCACTGGGGTCACTAGAATGTGAGTTCCTTGCAGACAGGGATCCTGTCTGCATTGTTCCTTCCTGTAACCCAGCTCCCAGCACATAGGGAAGGCTCCCAAAGCATTTAATGGATTTAGTAATGAATACAGCTTTTCTACTTACTGGCTGCAAAACTCTGGGCAGCTAACTACTCTAACTTCTAGTTGCCTCATTTGCAGAGCTGATTGTGAAGAATTGATAGTGAGACTTAAATGAAAGAGCATTCATTTATTCAACAAACATTTCTTGGGCTCCTGCTAGGTGTCCAACACTGTTTGAAGAGCTGACCACTCGGCAAAGAACAAAGCGGATAGACGTCCTTACCCTCATGGAGACTGTTCTCTGGTAGGAGGAGACAGGAAAACAACAACAAACAACTTACGGTATATAAAAGAGTATGATTTCAAATGAAGAAATGTAAACAGGAGAGAGACAGAAAGTCAGAAGTGGAGGGTTCCAATTTTAAATGGGAACTGGAAGTCAAGGAAGGTTTGAATGGGAAGCTGACCTTTGAGCAAAGACTAAAGGTGTGAAGAGTTAGCTATGGGATATCAGAGGGAAGAGCATGTGCAAAAGTCCCAAGGCAGGAGTTTAAGCAATTTGTTCCAGAAATATACACTAGCCCTTGTCACTGAGGTGAGCAGAGTGAAGGAGACAGAAGTTGAAGATGAAACCAGAGAGCACCAGTGGTCCTGTTGGTGGGGACTTGGAGGCTGTTTGGAAAGGACATCAGCATTTACTCCGAGAAAGGACATAAGGTTTTCAGTAACATTATGCACAGTAGACACTTCACAAATACTTGTGTGTCCCTTTTGTGAAAAGTGACCAAGATCACTTTTCTCATAGTCATAGACTAAAAACCAGTGCAAATCAGATGGATCACTCTGTAAAATACACAGTCCCAGACCCATGGAACATGGGCTCTAGAAAAGGCCTCAGATCTTTTCCTGATTGTTCAAAATTAGATAATGTCTACCCTCTGTGGCTAATGCCCTGCTATTTCCTTCTCTTATGGATGATTTCAAGCAGACAGAACCTAGAGCCTCAAGAGCCAGGGACGTGGCTCATTCAGGAGCTTTTACGTAAGGATGTTCAGTGAGATGAAAGCATCAGCTCCTAGATGCGATGAAAACCAGCGTGGCCCTCCAAATAATTCCCAGTCTGTGTAATCTCTGTGCTCCATTCTGGAGCCAAAGATCCTCTCTTCCTGCCTCTCTGGAGAGCAGGGAGCAGCGTGCAGATGGGGAAGTCTCCAGCCTCTAAGCAGACCTTCAGGGAGCTATTCAGCCAGGATCTTTCTGTACTTGTCACTTGTTGAACAAATGTAGTATATGATGACATAGAGCATCCCAGATTGGTCTGGTCTAGTGTCTGGCCATTTTTTTTTTTTTTTTTCGTCTTTGGAAAGCATTTCTCCTCTGGCAGAGCCTGTGAGATCTGAGGACCCAAAGAGGAATCTGGTTATGCACATGACTTGCAGAAGCAGAATAAAAGAAGTATGGAAGTACCAGGTCATTGAGTGCCTACAGTGTACTAGACTGCTCATTCACTCGTTATGTGCTGTCCAAGATGGTAGCCACTAGGCATGTGTGGCTACTTACATAAAATTTAAATGAACTAGAATTAAAGGAAACTAAACATTCAGTTCCTTGGTCACACTGACTACATTTCAGGTGCTTGGTTGTCACATGTAGCTATCATCTTGGATAGCACAATAAACATTTCCATCACTGCAGAGAGTTGCATTGGACAGTGCTGCCCTACATCCCTGAGTCACTTAGTATGTAGTATCCTCCTAGAACCACCACTTGACAAGCATCAGAGGACTAAGCCATAAGGTCCTGTCTTGGATTCAAAGCCTAGACCCCAGTGAATCTGTTCTAACCGCAGACAAGTAGCCCTGTAACTGTGTCTTTCTGCTTTCTTGCTTCCTTATTTCTACAGGTGGTAACTGCAATCTTTCACACAAAAGAAGGTAGGCCCCTTCCCCTGTGACTTCAACCAGCAGCTATCATAAGACAAGGTACACCTGATCAATAGCGAGGGTATCATTTGAGCAGCCAGGCTGAGATAGCTAACTTCCTCAGAGAAGTGGGTGTTCAGCAAAGTTAAGCACCCACAGAATTGACAGAAAGAGGAGAACTGTCTCAAGTGGAGGAAAAACTTGACTCAAAGTACGGAAGATTTCTGTGTGTATATGGCTCATCTTTGCACTCCCAGGGAGAATCAAAGTGCAGTGAAAAACACATGATAGATTAGGGGTAAATTATTCTTTGTCACACAAAAGGAGAAACAAATCTTGAGTTTTTCAAAGCGTTTTCATGAGGAGTGAGGAGCAACAACAATGACAACTAATATTTACAGATGGGACACTTACTATGTACCAAGCCCTGAGATACACACTTTTGATACTCTTTGATACATGGTTTTTTTAAGTCTTGGTAGGAGTTTGTATGGCCAGAGTCTGTATGAGCCAGGCTGTGCTGCAACAACAAACAATGCCCCAATCTCAAGGGCTTAAATAAATGTTGGCTTGTTTCTTGCTCATGCTGCCTGTTCATCATGGATCAGCAGAGGTCTCTAGCTCCATACCTTTCTCACTTCAGAACCCAGAGTGATGGAGAACCCCCATGGAGAGGTTCCTCGTTATTATGGGAGAGATAAAGAAGGCATGGAAAATGGCATGCTGATTCTCAAAACTTCCACCAGAAAGCCACACCCTTCATTTATGCTCAAGTTTCCTTGATCAAAGTAAGTCACAAAGGTACACCTAACTGCAAGGGATGTTAAGGAATAATCTCATCATGTGTCTAGAAGGTCAGGAAACCTTAAATATATGAGAGAATTCCTACGTGTAGGTTCTTATTCTAATTATTAACTTATTACTAATGAAACCAAGACTTAGAAAGGTTATGAGAATTATCCAGTTACAAAAAAAAAAAATAAGAAGACAACTTGGAATTTGAATATAGGCAATCCCACCTATATTTTTAGGCTCTAACCCTGTCTATACTCTTGATTGCTATCCTCTACTTAAATTTTCAACAGATATTTGGTACCATGAGAGTCTAGTGTGCAGTTATGTTTTAAAGGCTGAATCTTGTAGAGCTGAATATATTTTACATATTCTTTTTCCTTGAGGTTTCAGATGTCGTGATACTATTCCCAGGCTTGGGCAAAGCTTGCCACCATGAGAATGACAGCTGGTTAACCAGGGCTGTTCTTAGCAACGGAAAACAAATATTAGTTTTCTGAATAAAAAATACAACAGAAACTTAAATGATTTTGTAGTGAAACGAGGATAAAAAGGCAGTCTCAAAATTAAACATTTGCTCGCAAAAATGTGTGTCATTTAGAAGTTGACTTGGCAAGTAGATCAGGCTGCAATGGACGAAGGAGTCATAAAGTCCAAACAGGTCAGATGAGCATATACTAATGAGTTCCTAAACCCAGTCCATATGTTTTCCGGAAACACATTGTCTTAGCATTCTTCCTTGGAAGCAGTGCATGTTGAATAACTTTGAAGGAACATGGCACCTCATTAACAATTTCATGGTTCTAGGAAATTTCACCCCATGAGATAATGGGCCTCTGGGTATTATGGCATGGTTTTGAAGATGGGGACATAAAACATTTTATCTCAGCCAATTCAGCCTAGCTCAGCCACCTCCCAGCCAATTCACATACATACCAGTGAGCCCTGTGGAGACCGGGTCACAGATCTCTGCCCCTCTAATCCCTGGGGGGAAAAAAACAGACTTGCAAAGCCAATAGCATTTCTGAGAGGAGAGCTAGGGCCCCTCATCACAAAGTGCAGTGAAGAGATCATCCGCCAATCAGTCATTCCTTTAACAGTTGCTTACCAAGTTCCATCTATATCCCTGGCACTGTGCTAGGCTCCAGAAATTCATCAGTAAACATCAGCAGTTTTGTATTTGTTTTCAACGCCACTTTCTAGTGGGGAATGCAGCCATCAATCAGGTAAACACACACATAGCAATGCAAAAATATAGCTGCTCAAAGTGCTACAAGGAGAATTATACAGTGAGAGTGCATGATAGGAGGACCTACTTATCATGGGGACAAACAGTGCAAACTTACCAAAGAAAATGACATTTAGATTGAGATCTTCAGGGTTCTATGACATGAAGGATTGATTGGAAGCACATTAGACAGAGACAATTCCAGTGCCTTGGGCTCCTACACAAGTAAACCCGAAACCCAACTCAATGTAAACAGTAAAGTGAAGTTGAAGTTTAACCAATCAGAAACCATCAACTAAGTTCTAGCTAGGGACTTCCCACGTTAACCAATTACATTTTCTTTTGTCTTGTCTCTACAAACACTTCCCTTCTCACTCCAGTGGTGCACTGAACCTCTTGTGTTTGATGCTGCACAACTCTTGAATCACTGAATGTTCAAATAAACTCAGTAAAATGTTAATGTGCCTAAGTTTATCTTTTAACAAGTGTATTTATAGAAGATTTTAAAGTGAATTTCTCTTTCATTCTACACATGCAATAGTTCTGCCTCTTTAAGGGTCTAACACGGGAAGATCCCACAGGTCTGGGACCCTGCCTTGAAGATTCTCCTTGTAGGTAATTACGTCAGCACTTCTATCAAAAAGTATATGAATGCTCCCAGAATGGCACATATACACATGGATTCTGGAAACTGATACCACAAAACTGTTCAAGTGGGAGCATGCTAACTTTTTCCTACACGATTTGTAGTTGGAAAACAGTGTGCTCTCTCAGGGACCATGCTTGATCTGTGTCCATGACTTCATGTCCCCAGTGGATTAAAAACCAAACTCTTCTTCATCCCCATTCTGGGAGCATTCATCTTCCTATGATCCAGCTTCCAGTGGATGACACTGCTACCCACCCAACCTGGCTGGAGCATCTTCTGTGTGTCTCCTTCTGACTAGTGACAGGTGCAGGAAGTTGTCCAAAAACTAACTCACGGTCAATGTCCTTTTTCCATCTAGAAGCTGCTACTTTAACTTGGTCCCCATCTTTCTTGTCTGTGTCACTGATCCTTCTCCACCTTGAGTTCCATTCCTCCCACATCATCCTCCACATTCTTGGATTCGTTTTCTAAAATTCACATCCCCCACAGTGACTACTATGCTTAACATTTGCCCTGGGCTCCCTCCTACGATATATAAGCTCCCAGTTAGGGCATGTAGGACCTTACATGAGCTCCTCTCACCTAATTTCCTATCCTTATCTGCCTTGACACAGACAAGGATTAAATTAAAGTAACAGCTCCTGGGTGGAAAATGGAAGTTGACTTTGAGTTGCCTTTCGGGCACAACCTCCTGCATTTGGTCACTGGTCAAAGGGAAATGCACAGAAGAGGTCCCAGGCAGGCTGGATGGGTGGCATCTCCACCATCCCTCCAGCTCAACCACCCTTACACTGAACTATACTGAGCTATTTGCCATCCAACATAAATCACACCCATTCACCCTCCAGATATTTGTTCCTTCTCTTCCTTCACTTAGATGTCATGTATCTAGTTAACTCTTAATGATCCTTTACAATTCTTATCAAGTCTCCTATTTTGAAGTCTTGCCCCAGTGACCCCATTCACTGAGGTCAGAATTAACCATTTCTTCCTTTATGCTTTCATGAACTTTATCAGACCTCCATTTTGGTACCAATTTCATTGTAGTATAATTACAGATACTCCGGACTTAACATAGTTTCACTTAATATTTCAACTTTACAATGATGGGAAAGCAATACACGTTCAGTAGAAACCACACTTCCAGTGCCCATCCAACTATTCTGTTTTTCACTTTTAGTAAAGTATTCAATAAATTACATGAGATATTAAACAATGTATTATATAATTGGCTTTGTGTTAGATTATTTTGCCCAACTGTAGGCTAATTGAAGTGTTCTGAGCGTGTTTAAGACAGGCTAGGCTAAGCTATGATGTGTGCTAAGTTAGGTGTATTAAATGTATTTGTGACTTACTATATATTCAACTTAGGATGGGTTTATCAGGACATAACCCCTTTGTAAGACAAGAAACAGCTATATTTTAATATATCTTCTCCACAAAAACTGAGTGATCCTTAAGAGCAGGGACTTTCCCCACCCCCCACCCTTGTTCATCTTTGCATCTCTGATTTCTATCATGAGTTAGGAGCTTTCTCAATGAGTTTTAAATTAATAGATATTCAGATAAACAAATTTGCCCCTCTTCTCCCCTGCATGTTCCCTCCATTTTAGGGACCCATATCAGGTGATAAAGAAAGAAGCGAGGGCAGTTTCTGATGCTGAAATGACTTTGCAGTTGAAATAAAGTCCCTTATGCAAGGCTAACAGGATTAGTAGTTGGACAGTTAATCATAAAAGAAGATTAAAGCAGGGGATCATAAAAACGGATATACCAGCATATAACAGACATTTTGCTTTAACTTAAAAGATATAAATGCACACTTTCTTACTATTCTCTTTTGTAAGAGCAAAGCACTTGCTTTGAGCAAGCCTGGAGTGGAGCACCAGGTGTTCCCATTGTGGAAACCACACCCATACTGCTTCATCTGCAACTTGGAGTTTCACTTTCTTTAAAGAGTAGAATGTAAAGGCATGCAGTCTAGAATTTTATCAATGGGTTTTTAGAGGCTTATTAGATGTAACTTGACTATCCCACCTGCCTTTGACAAGTCTTTCAGAATATTCTGTTTTCACTGCAGCAACCTGCTCTTCGTGCCTATAGTTCATTCGCAGCTTTCTATATCTGTTTCCTCATGAGAGGACTATTTCTAATGGTGACTAATAAATAACTTTAATGTGCTGAGAGCTTTCCATGCGCTGAGGGCTGAGTCAAACATTCGACATGAAGGATCTCAATTTAACCTCAACAGCAACAACAAAATTCATTGAGGCAAGCACTGGGATCTCCCTCTGAAAAGTGGGAGCTCCTGGGTGGAAAAAGGAAGGCATATATTAAAGGCGTCTGTGTGGGTCAGCGGGAGCAATACTCTTACTAAAAAGCCTGAAAAATCATAGTCATCAGACACTGCACTCTAACACAAACAACAAGCAAGCAAGCCAACAAGCAGTATTTATGTGCACTGACTATATTCAAGGCATTTTTCTACGTACTTACCTTGGATTAACTAACTTAATTCTCACAATACCTTTATAATGAGGTAAGCACTGTGAGTAGCACCATTTTGAAGATTCAGGAAACTGAGGCACAAGATCACAGATAGGTAAGTGGCCTCTGAGTCAAGCTGGGATTATAAACCCAGAGAGTTTTATTTCAGAGCCCACTCTCCTAATCCAGTTCATCTTCAAATGGGGTTAATATCTCTATCTTGCAGAATTTGGGAAAGGATTTAACAAAATAGCAATTATTTTGGTCAAATGCTTGCCGCCCAATAGTTGCAGGACAAATATCCTGTCTGCTCCATCCCTTTCCTTCCTACAAACAAGATGCCTCTCTGTAACAGCCTGGACTTTAGGCATTTATCTGACTTTTTCTCGATTCCTTCATATTCTCCCTAAAATAATAATCAAAACAATGTCAGCTTGTTGGGGATTCAGCACCGAACTTCACCTTGGGAGATGAAGGACCACCAAATCTGTATATAAAACAACCAAAAGAAAAAAAAAATCAATCTTTCGTGCAGACACAATTTCTCTTGAAAGGTGACACAGTCCTTTAAAAATAGCTATGGCCTCCATTGTGCAAAGACAGTGACAGAGACTGACAGCTTTTAGAGAGGTGTAATGTTCCCAGGCAGCCGGCTAGCATGGCTCACCCAGATAGAGATCAGTCATTCGATCCGGGGGAAAGTGCTAAATGTTAGAGGTTAAGCTGCTGTGTTCTTATTACTAATCAAACTTCAACACCATGCCTCAGCCTCCTCAGGCCCCTATAAGGAAATAGTAAATTATTGAGAAGTTCCAACCCAGGCACCTTGCTTCACAGGTACAGCTTGTTCCCAATCATGGGTGAGTTCCACATCCTTCCTGGGTACACCCAGACAAGGAACTCCAAGTGCTCTCCATGGATGCTGGTAGATTAAAGTTAAGTGACAACCTAGGTGAACACCCTCAGCTCTCCTAATGAGCAGACAACAGAGGGGGACACAGATCCCTGGTGCCAACTCCACCAGAAAAGTTCTTCCTGCATATCAAGGCAAAGTTCATATGTACTACTGTTTCCTGTTCCTCAGGAACTCAAAGATTTTGAAGGTGAATACTGTGATTTGGGACTTTCTTTTAATACTGTTAAAGGACTACGTGTGTGCTGGAATGTGTTTAGTAACATAAATCTCTCTGGGGGGTGGAGGAGTCTTGATTTGTAGCTTTTGCCACTTTCTATGGTGTAAATGCTCCAACCATGACTGATTTCCAGCTAACAACACAAAGTCACTGAACATGGAGTTAGAAAGAGATGTTCACAGTCAGCTTTCATGGCAGGAGCAACTCCAGGACTGCACTAGTTAAAGGTAGGTAGATGCTCCAGAGTCATCCCTGCTGGGTCGGCTATGATCCTAACTATAGGGCAGGCCAAGTCCTTGTTCCACTCCTCCTTTCAGTGGATCTTGCCCCTCCTCTGAAAATGATGGAAATGCCCACAGAACTTGCCGAGCAAGCAGAAAAGACAAAATTTGTCCTACCCTGTCCTATTACAGGCTGAGTCTCCATGACCCTCATGCTCTTGGCTGCAAAATAAAAGAACTCAAGTCAAATTGGTTAACTGCTATTAGAGAAAAATGAGACTATTTACCCTAAGCCTATGGCTATCCACAAATCTCATTGAATGTCTCCCAACAATCCTAACAGGTAGTGTCATCACCTGCATGCTACAGATGAGAAAAACAGGCTCAGAGAAGGCACTGGCACACGGCCACATGACTCATGAGTAGTAGAGCTGGGATTTAATCTTATGTCTATCTTGCTCCAAAGCCATGCTTTTGTGTATTGCCATAATCCAACCAAACCCAGTAGGGCATCATCAAAGGGCATTTGGGAGGCTGCAGATGGGAAACAAGGCCAGGTGAGATTCCCCAGGAGAGCAGAGGCAGGTGGCTATCAGAACATGAGGCAGGACAGAGGGGAAGGGGTTCAAAAAGATGGGGAGAGCAATCCAAATATGTGAACATCATTTTCAATGGAGCCCGTCACAAGCTTGGAAACAGGGTGGCCAATTGAGACAAGAATGAGACCCGACAGCTCTCTCATGGACAGCTCTCTGTGTTCCAAGGCAGCCATTCCAAGAGTCAGAAAGTCCTTCCTTGCGTGAACCTGAAAGCTACCTCACCCTCTTCCCCAGTTGCTCCAGGTTCTTCCCTCTGGTCCTACTCAGAACAATACTGCCCATGCCAAGAGCATTCACCCATGAATAGCAATCCTTCACATGTTACAAGATGGCAATCTAATATCCCATGGCCCTCTCTTCTCCAGGTTAACCTCCTTCCACTTCCCAGCTGTTGCACATGTGAAACAATTGAGTAATCCACCATCATCACTGTTTCCAGCTTCTGGACTCTCCTGAATGCCAGTGTCTCTTTTAAGATGAAAGATGAGTTGTTGGTGTGGTCCTACATTGCACTTATCTCAGAAGAAAGCTGGGGTCTGCTTGACCCCCAAGCTCTTGGCTACAAAGTAAAAGAACTGAAGTCAAATTGTTAAATTGCTATTCAAAAAAAAAAAATGAGATTATTTACCCTAATTGATTTCTATAATGATTTAATTGCTATCTGAATTCTCCTCCTCAGCTGGGTGAATTCAAAGAACAGGAGTTGGGGCTGGCTTTGTCCCTCAGCTTAACCCACTCTTTAGCATGTCTTGGTAGAGCACATTAAACATTAACTTGATGTGGTTGAGTGGATGATCTGATCAACTTTGAGAACAATGTATTAGACTATCTTATCTTCTAGAATATTCTTCAGCAAAAAGTCATCTGAAAATACTGGCATCCCATCAGAGAAACTTTTTGGTGTGCCCTAGAATTTCCTGTTAAGGCATTATTAGCAAACGCCTCTGTAAAAGCTACTGGAACTGACATCACCATCACTTCCTGAGACCTCGTGCAAAGATGTGCCCTTTGGGGTACATGGCAACAAGATGACCTGGTTTAGGAAAGAAAGTGATGGCATAATACAGCCTTCTGATTCTCCATTCCCCGGCTACTATGGGGCATGCATATGGAATGATGTATGGAGAGAGAAAGATTTGGAATCTGGGGGCATGTTACAGTTCTAAACCCATGCAAGGCTCTCTCTCCCTGCCAGCTTCTGGGGATGCCTGTGGATCTGGCCACTGGCTCCTTTCCTGTCTAGATTCTGCCTTACTGAGGCCTCCCTGAAAATATGCATTTTGTAAAGAGCCTTTCCGTTCATCCCAGCACTCTAACTCTGTGGCCTTCCCAGGCAGCCAAGGGTGACCTGTACCGAAGTGCCTCATCACGGCACTGACCACTCCTGCCAGGAAATTCCCCTCCCTTCAGAGCAGCCTCTGCAGCATCCTCTTGGCCTACCTCAATCTCAGACTCCCCAGGAATGGGCTCCAGAGCAAGAATCTGAGAGAATGAGGTGGGAGACTGGGACTTTAACATTGGAGAGGCATTCTTGTTTCATGATAAAGCCAACAGTCTTAAAAGTTAGTGCTCACCATCATCCCAGCAGCCAGCATCTCATGCCTTCCTACATATCAGGTGTCTGTAAAGCCCTCACCTACATTATGTTTTTTCATCCTCGCAAAAAGGTTAAGTGACTCGTTCACATTTTGTGAGCAGCTGCCGAGGTGGGGTCCTTCACTGCGGTCTCATGCCTCCCGTCCACACTCCTCTATCTACCCTGCCCCGGGAGCTATCCAGGCCTGGCTGGGATCTCTGGAGTTGGGTGGAATCAAGTAGCTCTGCTGGGCTGCCTTCTCCCAAATGAACGTCATCGAAATTAAAAATAATCACAGCTAGGGGATCAGTGAACGAGGGAGGTCAAGGGTCAAGCTGCCTGTCCAGTTCACATCCCTTGGAGGTCATACTGACGTACCTGGGAATGCAGCCGATCCTAGCGCTCATCACCCTGTAGCCTGCTGGGGTCGAGGAGCTCTCAGCCAGCACTCCCCAGCCCCAGGGCCCAAGCCAGCGAGCAGGATTTGCCTCCTCCAGAAGTCTTAGCTCTCATTACATCACCAGTATTTGAAAAGCAAACAGTTTAGCTGTTGGTGGGAAAAATTACTGGCCCTGCTGCCCTTCCTCTGGGCACAGGGGCTGTGATGTGCGGTGACTGTGCCTGGAAACAGCTGCTTTGAGTTCCTTCCACATCCCTGCGAGGTACTGCTTGGTGGCAATCTGGTGCTGGACACAAGTTGGCTATTCAAGTACCTTCATGTGGTGTCCAAGAGCAATGCTGGTTGTTCTGTACTTGAACCAAGTGCGTTGCTGGCAGTCCCAGCCCGCAGTAGGTTAGCCCCTGAGATGCTGGGCACTGCCAAGGTCAGCAGAGCCTGTGCAAGGGGGATACCTCTACGCTCCTGTACATGAAACATGGAGGACCTCCCATGTCAGACACTGGGCAGGGAGGAGAATGGGATCTTTTGTCGTTGGTAGGGGAGACTGGCCCATCATTCCCTCATCCAAAGGCTATTCCTTGAGCAGCACCTAGTAACTGGACCAAGCAGTGCCAATGCCTGCTAGGGAATCGATGGTGAGGAAGACAGCCATGGTCCCAACCCACACGATGTTCAGAGGCAGAGACTGACAGTAATTAGCAAAGTCACTCCAGTAACTGCAAACTTTCCCAGATGCCAAGTGCAATGAGGATTGACCCAATAGTGCCCACATATCCATCAGGATCTAGAGGCACAGTGCTCAGGAGACTTTCAGGGACCCACAAAAATATATTAGGTTTTATTTCTGTCTGGTTTTGTTTTTTGAGACAGTATCTTACTCTATTGCCCCGACTGTTGGCTCTCTGCAACCTCTGCCTCCCAAGTTCAAGCAATTATCATGCCTCAGCCTCCCGAGTAGCTGGTATTACAGGCACCCACCACCACACCCAGCTAATTGTTGTTGTTGTTGTTGTTGTTGTTGTTACAGAGTCTTGCTCTGTTGCCCAGGCTGGAGTGCAATGGCACAATCTCAGCTCATTGCAACCTCTGCCTCCCAAGTTCAAGCAATTCTCCTGCCTCAGCCTCCCAAATAGCTGGGACTACAGGCGCATGCCACAGCATCCAGCTAATTTCATATTTCTAGTAGAGATGGGGTTTCACCATGTTGGCCTGGCTGGTCTGAAACTACTGACCTCAAATAATCCACCTGCCTTGGCCTCCCAAAGTCCTGGGATTACAGGCTTGAGCCACCATCCCTGGTCTAGTTTTAATTTATTTTCAATTCAAAAGAAAACATGAATAGAATAATAAAGATTAGATAATAATAAACCCAGCCTAGACTACATTCACCTTCGTAGAAGTTTTCAAATGTAATTTTTCATGCCTTTTAATGGAGAGAGAGACCCACAAATGCAAGCGTGTATGGGGCCCAAGGGCAGCATCACATGGCCTTGGACCCAGGTGCAGTCAGGACGTTTATAGGGTGCACTGATTTCGTACAGAGGTTCAGGAAGATGTCCCTGCAAATATAATAACTAAACTGAGAGCCAATGGAAAGCAGGGGGACATATTTCAGGCAGCAGCAACAGCACATCCAAAGGCCCTGTGGAGTGAATGGTGAAGGAAGGAGCTGGGCAAAGCAGAGACAGAAAAGCATGCTCAGAGACCTAGGGGTGTGAATCTTCAGGGAGTACAGCTCCAGGCTGCAGAAATCTGAGTCACAAGGTTGAGGAGATGGAAGGCAGGTGAGAAAGGCAGGGAGAAATCCTCAAGCATCCTTGATATTGGGCTGGGAAGGTTCTATAGCAAGAGTAAGAGACTTAGACCCAGAAAAGCACTGCGTTGGTTTCAACAAAACCAGGCCACCAGACTGCATCAAGACACCCGAGATGATGATGTGGCCTGTGAATTTCCTGCTCGTTAGCTAAAATTGAGAGCTTGCAAGAAACATGGGGTTTTAGAGAGCTATGTTGCATGTGTGACGGCAGGGTGAAGCATGTGCATGAATGTGTGCATTGTAAGGATGAGTGAGTGCATGTGTGTGTTTGTGCACACATGTATGACTGTGTGTGAATGCATGCATTTGTGAGTGTGAGTATGCATAAGTGCACTGAGTGTGTATGTGCTTGAATGCATGTGTGGGTGTGTAGGTGAGACGGCCTGTGGATGCACGTGTGTGTGTGTGTGCACGTGTGAGTAAGAATGTGTATGTGTGGGAAGAGGTGGCTCTCCCGGAAGGAGAAAGGAGAGAGGCATGGAGAACTCCCTAGAAACATTAGTTGTAGAAGGAGTACGAGGCTATTTTCTGGTTGTTCAGGATCTTATTTGGAATTCATGTACGTTTGATTTGGAAAGAGCCTCATCTCCCTCTGGGAATATTGACAGGGGGATACTGAAGACTTAGGACCCCACCATGTTCCACTCCCCACATACCACCCATAGCCACTTTGCTGGTGGAGGCTTGGAGAGTTGATCTGTTCCTAGCTCTCCCTGCAAAAGTTCAACACGGATTGCCACAGGGGAATTTCTTTTTGATACCACATTTCCTGTCTCTTGAGTACTAGAAACAACTTTAGTTTAGGTTCCAAAGAAATCATATTTGAGTCCCTACTGTGTGCTTTTTCTCATAGAACTCTCAAACCAGGGAGATAGGACGTTCTCCATGGAAGAGGAGGCTGAGGCTCTGGGAGGCCAGAGCGATACATGCATGTCCTCCAGCACCAAATTCCAGGCTCCTTCTCTCACTTCTCTGCCTTGGTGTTGGAACTGTATGGCCAATGGCCATGGGAGGACCTCAGAGCCACTTCTCTTTAACTGTCCTTTGACTCCACTGGGCTCTACTTATCCCACTGGAGCAAAACTTCATCCCTGGGGACACCATGACCACAGCCTGAGCTATGCCTGACCTGGGGTCCCTCCTGCCTCCTTTTGAGCTGTCGATTCGACTCTGTGTCCATCAACTTCAGCCAGAGATAAGATTCTATTTTAAGAATGTGAGATACGTTTTCCAGGAGGGAAAGTTGTGAAACACTGGGGAGATAGGTCCGAGCTCTGCCAATGCTCTCGGGAGTTTTCCCAAGGACCCTGCAAGATAGACTTGGGATTAATTGTTCTAAAGTGGAGATTATTTTGGTGCCATTGAAATAGATGAGGGGGAAGAAGTCATCTTATCAAGGAAGGAGAAATCTTTTATATTTGAGCCAACTTGGGTTTTAAAATGTAAAATGTTACGAAACAATTTCTGACTGTCTCCCAAACAGGGTTCCCCCTCCCCAACCCAGAGCTTTGCCAGCGCTTGTGTTTTTTCTCCCGCTTTTTTTTTTTCCCTTCTGATGTGACACTATGTCTTGGGTTTCTCATAAACATGGTGTGTTTTATAGGGTTTTTTTTTTTCTGTGTGTGTGTGTGTGTGTGTGTGTGTTCACTAGAATTCAATTCTTATTCCTTTTGAGACAGCTTTATCGTTTCCGTGGTTCTGGGCTCTAGGATGGCAAGGGAATTCCGCTCAAAGTGGAGAGGATCTAATTAAATTACACCTAAGGAGAACTGTTTTGTTCAGCAGGACAGTTTTTCCTTGGACAAATGGGCATAAAATGGCACATTGCTATCACCCTATTCCCTTCCCAGTACCAGTCCCTTTTGCTCCTACGAGGAGACGTGAACTGTTGGAATGCTTACAATTCCTGACCATCTCACCAGTTACACCTTCCCTGCTTCTCTCTTGAGTCTCAGTGCTTTCCATCCTTCAAATCTCATCCATTCTCCCCTCTACTGGGAAGTGCCCCTGATTTGCTCCTGCCCCCACTCCCGCTATGGTCAAAAGGTGAGTGTGGCCTGTCTGCCTGTTACCCAGCACACACAATGGTGAATTGCAGACACATTCCAGGACCCAGGTTTCTTCCTATCTGCTCCTCACCGTCTCGCATGTTCCTCTCCTATTGCATCCTTGACCTTCCACTGAATTGGTCTGTTTACTGTGGCCAGGTGCCGTGGCTCGTGTCTGTAATCCCAGCACTTTGGGAGGCCAAGGTGGGAGAATCACTTGAGCCAAGAGTTTGAGAGCAGCCTGGGCAACATGGCAAAACTCTATCTCGACTAAAAACACAAAAAATTAGTCATGGTGGTGTGCACTTGTAGTCCAAGCTACTTGGGAGGCTGAACTGGGGGGTCACTTGAGCCCCAGAAGTTGAGACTACAGTGAGCCGTGGTGGCATGACTGCACTCCAGTCTGGGTGATGGGAGTGAGATCCTGTCTCAAAAATTTAAAAAGAAAAAGAAATGATCTGCTTATGTATCTCTACCCCACTCATCTCTGGCCTCCATGAAGGCCATGGCATGCTGGTAGGTGTGCAGGGATCCCCACAAAGGTCTGTGGGTCTAGGAAACACTGAAGGAGGGCTGTGGGTGTTAACAAGGATCATTCCCATCCACAAGACACTAAGTAAGATTTTGAGATCAGCTTTTCCTTTTTCCTTCGGGGAGTGAGGACCATCGTCTAAAAGACTTTGATTTAAATCCTGTCTCAGCTGCAGACTGTATACTCTTAGTCAAGTCCCTTACCTTCTCAGGACCTCAGTTGCCTCCTCTGCAAAGGCAGAAAAATAGCAGCCCACTTTATAGGGCTTTTAGGGGAATTAAACAGTGCAGGAACACCATGCTCCTAGCAGGATGTGACATACAACAGGTGCTACGCAGATGACGCTCCTCCCTCCCAGCGACTCTCAGTGCCTGTTCCACTGATATGGAGATTATATTATGTAGCACACTTCATGCCATCAAGTGTGTGGGGGACCATTAGTCTTATAACTTCAAAACAACTTTGAAAAATTTTTCGGTTTGAGGCCAGGCACGGTGGCTCAAGCCTGTAATCCCAGCACTTTGGGAGGCCGAGGCAGGTGGATCACTTGAGCTTAGCAGTTCAAGACTAGCCTGGGCAACATGGTGAAACCCCATCCCTACTAAAAATACAGAAATTAGCTGGGTGTGGTTGTGGGCCATTGTGGTTCCAGCTACTTGAGAGGCAGGAGACTGAGACAAGAGAATTGCTTGGTCCTGGGAGGCAGAGGTTGCAGTTAGCCAAGATTGCGCCACTGTACTCCAGCCTGGGTGACAGAGTGAGACCCTGTCTTGAACAAAAAATTCTCGGTGAGTTTGCATAATTTATAAATTTCATTGAGTTTTTTTGTATCTTAGAGTCAGAGAAGCCTGATTTGGCATCTCTATCTATCACTGTGTCTCTCTCCCCTCTCAGCCCTTGACATTTGTTTTAAGCCAAGAGTTACAAATTTTGAATTAGACTACCATATATTGAGTTGATACTCCATGTTTCAGGCACCATATCCCATTTGATTCTCCATCTATTTTAGTAGTTCAGGAGGGAGGGTAATTTAACACCTCCTTGCAACATTTTGCAATGTCTGGGGACGTTTCTGGTAGTCACAACTTGGGTGGGTGGGGGGGGGGTGCTACTGGCATCTAGCTAAACATCCTATAATATTCAGTACAATTCTGCTACCACAAAGGATTATCTGACTCCAAATGCCCATAGCACTGAGGCCGAGAAGCCCTGCCCTTTTGGTTTGGTTGAAAGCCAGTGCCTGGGTTCTATCTGCCTCTACCTTATATTAGCTGAGTGATCTTGGGCATTCGTTCTTCATTGGTTAAATCTGTTAAAAATATATAGATAAATTTAGCTGCTAAGGTTTATTGGGGTGGTATGTAGCCCAATTTCTAGCACCCAGTGCTCCGCGGATATTAACTGTTACTATTTTATGGGTTTCCTCCAACAATTCTCAGGCTTAGAAGAGTTCAGAAACTGCCCAAAGTCCTGCAGCTGATAAAAGGCGACATTAGGCATCCACCCTAACCTCACTTCGGTGCGATGGCAGCCCCTTACTCCCAGCCATGGACCAACATGGAGACCCAAGTGCCCCAGAGCACCCTCTATAATTCTAGAAGGCGTGGAATATGTGATTATTACTAAGGAATCTTACATGGACAGAAACAGGTAAAGGAGTCTCCCTGTGACATTATTCTTGCCTGGAGCTTGGCCCTAAACCCTACTGAAGCTGAAAGGATGATTAATTCTGAGTTGAGGGTGTGGCTGCCTCTGCTCCTTGGCAGAACATTTTGTGATTCAGTTACTTTCCCAGGTCCCTCAAGCAGGTGCCATCTCCCCTAAGAGCTGGCCCTGGACAGAGCTCGGGACAGATGCTTTCTGGGCAGCTCAGATCCAGAGGCAAGAACCAGGGCCAAAAGGAGAGAGAGAGTGCCATCTCAACAGTGACATTTCCATCACTGGGTGGTGTCCCGGCATGCTTCTCTTGGGGTATGAAAGATGAGTGGCTTTGCATTTTCAGTGTCATTGCACTTTTTCCAGGGGTAACAAAGTGAAAAAGGCAGCCCTGGAGGAAGCCCATCCATGGTGGAGCTGCCACATTTCCCAGCAACGTGTTGAGGCAACAAGTGTGTGTTCAGGCTGCCATTCCAGGCTTCTGCCCGACACTTGTCACTGGAAACCTGGAATGTCACTTCCTGCCACACCTCAGTGGGGTGCGCAATTAGCTTTCTTGTTGCTGAAGCCCCAGAAACTAGTGGTCTTGGATACTGCTTAAAAAAAAAAAAATCTGTGTTTCCAAGTGTCCCTGAATCCACAATTTCAAGATTCTGGAATTTAGAGGTTTCTGACCTCTATGATGCTGAGATTCTGGGTCTCCGTGATCATTTTGCATAGAGATGCAGTGCTTAAAATCACGGTTATACTACTGCCTAGTCTGTAGCACCCTGCCACTAGAAACACAACAAAACAACACAACAACAATAAAACCTCTCTCCCACGATTCTGGAGCACAAACCCTGAACACATAAGGAGGTAGGAGGACCACATTAAGATGTACTAAGAATTTTTCTGCAAACACCAAAGCAGAAGGCCTTTCCCACTTAGTAGGGAGCTGCCTGTACTCCTTGTTGACTATGTTCAGCAACACACCTCTCTGGGGCAGCAAGGAAGGGATGAGCAAAGGCAGCCCTGCTGTTTAGCTCGGCAGCCCTCGGATGAACAAGCCAAGAGGGTTTTCCAAATGCAGAAAGAGAAAGTGAACCCCACAGAGAATGGAGTCACTTTCCAAAACAAGGACTCAATCGTGAAGCAGCATTTCAAGTGAGCATGCCACTTGTTATGACAGCTGACGGAGAGGCACAGCAGGGATCAGGCTTCCCCCCGGGAAGTGGCCTGTGTGTCTTCGGGATTCTCAAGTCTGGAAGCTGCAAGTGAAAAAAGAATGTGGGCCAGGCCTTCTCAGATCATCTGGGTTTCCTCCTGAGCACATAGTAGGTCTAGGAGATCTTGTGTTCACACACACACACACATACACTCTTCTCACTGTTAGGGCAGGCCATCTGCTGTAACACACAACTCTGACATTCCAGGAGCTTAACACATTCAAATTTGTGTTTCTTGCTCACTGAAGGCTAGAATGCCTGCTTGAACAGGTTCCCAGGGCAGGTCCCTGCAGGGTCCCTCCCATACCCAGGGTCTCAGCAGCCCGAGACTCTTGTATCTTGTGACTCTGCCCTCTACTGTGTCCTGGGAACCCTCTCCAGCCCACTCACTGTTGGTTGGGAAGGACAGAGAAGAGCAGCGGGAGGTTTTTCAGGGTGGGGCCCTGGAGGGATGCATATCACTTCTGCTTACCGTCCAGTATGCAGTCGGGTGATCACATTTAACTGCAAGGGGGGCTGGAAAAGGGTAGTCCAGCCCTGTGCTCAGAAAGAAAAGAAAATGATTTGGTGGACAATCATCCAGGATCTGCAATGGTGTCATTTATCTGCTACAGAATTTTGTTTGTCCACAGCTGGAGACTCAAATCCTATTGCTGGGGTCAGAACTCGCCTGAGGCAGACAGATTTCTAAGGTCAAGGATTGTTCTACATGAGTCAGTTAACTCCAAGGCCTGTTGCTGATTGGGCACATAGTGGGCTTTTAGAAGTGCTGGTTAACTTACTCGCCTGCTCATTGAACCAACAAGCATACCTGATTCAGGTCCATAGAGTCCATGCTTTAACAAATCCTCATTCAGAGAGAAGGAGAGGACACATAAGAACATATCATCCCTATACAGGGTGCTGACAAGAGCGGGGGTTGGGGAGAAGGTATAAAGGACCAGGGGAAGCCAGAGCAGAGATGTACATACGTAATGTGATTCAGGTTGGGGCAGTCCTGGGGAGCTTCCTGGAGGAGGTGACTTTTCATTACGCCTTAAAGGAGGAAAGCCAATAAGAGTGCAAAGACAAAGAGTTTTGAAGGGTGCCATACTTGTGGAAAACGATGAAAAGTTTGGTACAAGTGGAGCCTAGAGTGTGTGTGCTTGGAATTACTGGGGGAGAATATGGTGTGCTGAGAGATATTGAAGGCAGATTGCAAAGGGCCTTTCGCAACACACAGACAAGCAGTTAGGTTTTCAATCTAGCTAGCTGCCCAAGGAGGATCTTGGACAGGACAGGTATAAAAGGTGTTCATGGCCTAAGGCAAGAGAGAGTTTTAAACTGAAGTCAGACATCACCACAAAATGCCCCCGAGTCCCAGCATGGGTGAAGGGCATGATCCTCTGCAATCCTGCACAGACGGCAGCTGTCCTCTGGGTGAGGAGGTCTATGGAGAGGCAGGCCCTATGTTCCTGAGCAGACCCAGGTCAGTCTGGTGTCTGTTAGTGGTTAGTTACAGAGTAAAACCCGAATGGGTTGTAAGGTGGTCATTTTTGAAATTGGCGACGACCTCATTGCGTTTTCCTGGTAGGATGTAAAAGAGAGAAGGAGTATTCGGTCTGGAGAGAGAAGTAATTTTCTAAACAGATAAGCCAGAGAACACTTGGGGTCCTCCACAAATTGAAAGGAGATTGGGATTCTCTGGAAGGTGTAGGGTCTTGGATGCCTAATCACAGGAGAATAACCTCAAATCCCTCTTAGGAGCCTGACCTGGGCATTATGAGTAGGATAGCGTGGGATTCAGTGTCAGGGTGACTTGCTTTGAGTCCCAGCTGTGCTGTCCTTTCACACTGTGTGTCCTTGGGCAAGGCAGAGGACACCTCTGAGCCTCCTTTTTCTATTCTGTAAACGGAGTTAATAACCCCACCACTGAAGTTATTATGAGAATTAAGAGCAAACACCTGATGCATAGTGAGTACTCAACCAAGGTTAGCTGTCAACATTTGCTGCAGACACAGCCAATCACCACATCTGGGGGAAGAGCAACAGAGGGACCAGGCTCAGGTACAGGGGGAGTGGTGGTGGTCACACAAGAGGGTCTGCAGAATCAGCTTCACCAGATCTGGGGCATTGAGGTCAACCAGCTGGGTCACTGGGATGCTTAACAACACTTCTCAAGAGGCAGGACTTGCCATTTAGCTCCTCCACAATGGATCAGAATATCTGCCCTGACTCATTTTGAGTTAATTTCAGAATCACCAGAATATGACATAAGAATCACTAGAATTGCTTTTCAGAACACGATTGTTTCCAGGTGGAGGTGAATCAGTTATCCCTGAAACCCGCCCTGACCATGTCGCCATGCAGGCGGATGTCACCGGGCCCAACCCATGCTTTTGTTTCCCCGTTGTTGGAGTTTGGCCTGATAGGATGATAGGGACACTTTGAGTTCTTCAAAGAGTAATTCTCACTTACCTTTTTCCTCTTTTCCCCTTCAGGTTCAACCCCTTTTATCACACTAAAGTGCCAATCAATAGTGCGAGATAGATGTTACATCTTAGCTTTTTATAACATTACTTGTCCCAGAAGGGACACTGTATCTTTAAGGAAATGGACCCTGTATCCTGTTTCTGAAGGATTAAAACTCTTTAAAGAGACAGAAGAGGCTGTAAACCCCGATCATATTCTTATTCTCTCTTCATTATCCTGTCCACTATCTATCCCTGCTGAGTAAATCTGGTTGTGTGTTTCTCCAAAGTGGTCATAAGAAGAAATTTATTTACTCCGCTTTGCACTGGAGGAGCATTACTGAGCTTCAAGGCTCTCCAAAGTAATAAAGATTTTGCAGTGTGTGCAAAAGGAACAGAAATTCAGAACTTCTTTCCCCCTCTGAGGTCGTTTGGCCATCCAAAGGGGGAGTCACTTCTCATTTTCTGACAGGGTTTATTTCCGTAAGATTTTCCAATTAGCAGGAAAAGGTCACACTAATGTTGACGCTGAGTAGGGGAAGAGGATCCAACTATGCAAATAGAGACATCCTTGAAAGGACGATATTAAAAAGAGTAGAATTCCTTCACTCCCTAATTTTAAAATTATATATACATGTATACATAGAGATACACACACACTCGTACACACACATCCCTTTCTTCCACCAGGGAGAGAAACAAAGGTGATCGCACTTGACCCACTGTTCTTGCCTGGGACAAAAGAATCCATGGTTCCTGAGTCTGACCTCTGGGGTAACATGACCAGTGACTTAGTACCTAAGACAGGAGTTAAGAGGAGATCCCTGAGCTCTTGGCCCAGGATGTGCCACAGAGCTGGAATCCACCTGCCAGTGCAACCTCTCTGGACCTTGATAATGGCCGGACTGTCCCCAGCCCGGTGGAGCTGACTGCCAGGATATCATTTTTAAACCCGGCTCAGATCTGTCTCTGACACTTCCCCTGCCGCTTTTGTTCCCTGCTCAGTGCAGGCGAAGTGCAAGAACTTTTCTCGATAATAGGGAGGGCTGGGAGCCGTGTCAGAGAAGATGTACTCCAACCGTGCTGAGGACAAAAGTCGCAGACGCCCATTAAAACAGATTCAGGGGATAGCTTCGCTTTGGATTTGAAGCTGATGCTCCTTGTCAACTCTAACGTGCTATGCAAATGGTACGAATGAGACTCCTGGCTCGCTGCTACTCGCACGCTGCTGTCTGTGACCTATTCACTAGGTGAGGCCCCCGGGGTGAGCTGGTTGGAAGGCAAGAGCCAGACATGGAGGGAGACCTGGGTCTGCACGCCTCTCACTCTCACATCTGCACACCCACACATGCAGGTGCAATCAAAACTGAAAGTTCTATTCCTCCAGCAAGAATCCTTCTTTCTCATGGAAGGTCTGTGTGGCTGCACAGATTTTAGCAAATGAAATAGCCTGGCCAGTTTCTCACAAGAACAGGAAGCATTTGTTGAGAGCCCTCTGAGTGCCAGATACCCTACCAGGTGCTGGGTTAAGGAGCTTTCTCAGGGTCACACAGCTGCCACCTGGCTGAGTGTGAGTTCAGATTCAGGTGTATCTGTCTCTCGTAATTCCAACCAGTCACACCCAATGGTGGTCTTACTTTGTTGGGGACCTTTAAAAAATAAAGCTAATGGGATTATTTTGACTGCAGATTAAATCTTATCAAATGCTAACAGCATCACCTGCCAATTGTCCCTTCCATGTAGGCAAAAAAGCACAAAAGGATGGTATTTGGACGTTTAAATATCAGAAATGTGCAAATCGATCTCTACGTCATGCCCCTGTCAAGTTCTTGTTGTTTTCAGTGTCTATTACAGATATGCAGTATAACTATGAATGTGGGGTACTGACTCACACCCCATGCAGAAGACACACCGATTCCCTGGTATCGTGTAGATCCACCGCAGCATTTACTTTTGCCTCAAATAGTAAAATGAAAACTGTCCACTGTCACCTTAAAAATCCTTCTTCCGTCCTTGAGGTTGAACACTAATGCCTTGGAGGGTATTATTTGGATTTAAATTGAAAAAAAAAAGTTTTTTTTTTTTTTTTTTTTTTGCCATTAGACAAAGAATGATGCCCTTTTCTTTTCTATTTTCAGAGTATCATTTATTTTTTATTTTTTAGCAGTATTCATTGTAGCCAATTCTTGGCCTTGTTTTTCCTTAGAACAAATTGAGGTGGGAAAGAATTACAATAGATGAGTTCATGTCCTTTGTAGGGACGTGGATGAAGCTGGAAACCATCATTCTGAGCAAACTGTCACAAGGACAGAAAAGCAAACACCGCATGTTCTCACTCATAGGTGGGAATTGAACAAGAGAACACTTGGACACAGGGTGGGGAACATCACACACCAGGGCCTGTCATGGGGTTGAGGGAGGAGGAGGGATAGCATTAGGAGACATACCTAATGTAAATGGCGAGTTAATGGGTGCAGCACACCAACATGAGCCTTACGGAGAAATATGGTGGAAGAGCTGCTGATTTATGTTTCAAACTCCACTCATAACAAAATGAAATTGACCAAATTCAAAATTATTCTTTTGGCTTTACCTAGAGGAAATCAAAGCAAAAATAAATAAATAAATAAATAATAGGTAAACAAATAATTATAATACCCAAACATCAGAGCAACCTAAATTGCCAGCAGTATGCAACTGGTTAACGAAAATATGGTATGCACTTAAAATGGAATACTATAGAGCCGTTATAAAGCAAGTTAAAGATTTTTTTTTTTTTTTTTTTTTTTTTT